>NC_134408.1:17019893-17122537 GCF_038048845.1 Mixophyes fleayi
CGGAGCGGAAATTAGGTAATATGCTGTGAGTGATCCGAACATGCCTCTACCACAATGTTCTCCCCTTATAGGCTTCAATGGCTAACACCATCAGGCACAAGTTCTGCAAATCTTTAAACTTGTTAGATCGCGAAAAATCCCAGTCCCCATAGAAACTTACTGAGACTGCAGCAGATATCGCTGATCCCCTAGTTATGAATAGAGGGGGTACTTACATTTGCGGTGGTCACTTGAAAACAGCCGTTTTAGGAGCTTGTTAAATAGCCCCCACAGTCTAAATTCCCAGACGCACAAGCACACACACTTTTGTCAGAAGCTAATTAACCAACCATCTATTTTAGAAGTTGATTTGTCAGCAAGAGACACTTTGAAAGTTACCTCTTGTTTTTTAAGTCTGTCAACTGTTCTGCTCTGCAAACACACACAAGCTTGTGAAGTGACAGATGTTTTAAAATCTCAATGGCTGCAGGCGGATTACATATAGATCACTAAAGTAAGTTTGGAGGTTCGTTAAAACCTGTAGTCTCGCCAGCCTTCCATCTATGGATTCTGCCGCTGTTTTTAATATGAGTCAGAATAATGCAAACCCACACACTTGGTTTTCAGTGCACTAGTAAAAATACATTAAAAAAAAAGGTGTGAAAATTGACGAAATATTGCATTATTTTTTTAGATATCCTTTTATTTATTTTTCTTCAGGGCCTTACAAGTTCATGTACGTACATATTCCAGCCAGAGCTGCTTGTTCTCCGAGAAGTGGACGTGCCTATCTTGCAAGCAGACATACCAATGCCGCAGGTTTTGGAACCAACAAGGAATCTGGCTCGCTTCAAGTAATTCACTTGTTATATTTCTTACGATGAACAAATTGGAGAATTCGGTGCTCCGATCATAAGGGAATAACAGTGACTGTCAAATGTCATTACATCTGATGGAACATAATTGATCTTTAACTCTCTACTCCCGCAATTAGCAGCTTATTATTTTCAATTCTCTTCCGCTGTAATTATAAATCACCTTATTGTAATCCTGTATTAATATATCTGTTTAGTTTGGGTTGTGCTCAGATTAAATTTAGATGATCTGAAAAGCGTACTGGCGCAGTTATCGTGGGTCTTGGCAAAACGGTGGAAAGTCATGCACGATATAATGACATCTTACTGCTGATGGTCCGAATAGCGTAGTTGTGTGGGCAACAGGATCGATAATCCCTACGCTGGCACAATTTTCAGAGCAGTTTGGAATGCAGTATGACCAAATTCTCTGAATGTGATAGTCTGATTCTCCTTACACCTCTGTGTTTGCAAACCATTTTGTTTGAGTGCGTCATGTAATCAACACGCAGGCTGCCATCAATCATTTGTATTTTGGGTCTGTCGTTCAATGCTTACGAGATAGGACTGTCAAAGGTTTATCAACGGCAAACAAAATGCACAACGGGCAGTATATTGTGATTTGTCATAACAATGTAATAGTCCATTTATTTTGTGTATATATATATTTATTTATTTTTTCGTTTGACAGGCTTTACGTCCCTGAGTATACCTCCAACCTGCAGCTTCGGCTGTCGAAATGTATTTCAAATAGTACTACAAATGTGTGCCCTTTAAGGGTGACCACGGGATCAGCCACTCAGCCGGACTCCACGCCCCTGCAGGTCAACTGCAGCGAAAGCGGGGACTGCAGTCTCCTCCTGCACTCTCCACCTTGGGAGAAGTGGTTAAACGTCATTGTGGATATGCCCCAGGAGACGAATGCCAGCGTGTCCTTCGAACTTGTTTACAACATCTCAGGTAGATGGTTCATCTCTGCTGCTCTTTCAGATACAAGGGTGAAGAACACGAGGATTTGTGAAACTACAGTCCCCAGCATGCTTTGCCAGTAGACAGCCAGCGCATAGCTGACAGGCCATGCTGGGAATCGTAGTTTCGCGAACCTCAGGAGAGTCAATGCTTGGCCAGACCTGACTTGCTGCTTTTTAAATAATGGGGAAGGTGCACAGTACAGAGTTATTGCTCCTTGGAGCTAAAATTGCATCTTAGCTTTTATTGTTCAAGTTCCACATTGTTAATTTTAATCACAACTCAAACTGCAAAAGGAAAGCAACAACAATGATGTTAAAAGTTACAATAGTTGACAATTGCCTGATTTGTAAATCTGAATGAGCCTACACATTAGGTTTACTGAGCGCCTTAAAAAGAAACGCAAGTTTCGCAGCTTTGTCAGTACCCGAGCGGTTTATCAGTTTTGACTGCACCAAACCAAATGTAGAAAATATTCTTTGTATTAAAGCTGATGATGCTGCAGCTGTTGGAGATTGCTCTACTGCTACCATGATATTGTCATTACCAGCTACAGTTTCTGAACCAATGTGCATTGTCCACCAGTCTATTGCTGCCACTGTTGACACAAATCGTGGTCAAACTAGAGGTCATTAAACGGGGTTGTTTTTACAGTGATAAGTTACTTCTTTCAACTGTCCTTCCTCTCTGAACTTGTAACACTTGTGATTAAAATCAGTTTGATTACCTGGACAAATTCTCCAAGAAATTAACTGCCCACATCCTGCCAGCAGCCAAATCACTCATAGCCCTTAATTGGAAAAAGACCTCACCTCCATCCCTTTTGGCTCTCAAGAAGCAGATTTGGCACGTGGCCGCTATGGAGGAGATTACGTACTACCTCCACGATAGAGGCCACGTCTTCAGTCAAGTCTGGGCTCCATGGCTAGCCGTGGAACACACCTTCCCCCCCCCCCCTCAACGCTCCATGTCCTCCAACCTGACCCATGTGCGATGACCCTAACTCTTCCCGACACATATCTCCCCCTCTGCTATAGGCTCAACACACCCTAGTTATCCTCTAAATACTTACAGTGCTTATCTTTGTGGTCCTACCGCCCACCCCTCCCCCACAATCCCTTTTGTTCCTACACCCATTTTATATTACTCTTTAAAAATGTAAAAACCGGTCATTTTTGTCTAAAGGTTTCCTAATATGCGATACACCACAATAACTGTTGTGATTTTACTGTGTATGCTACACAGTGTTATCGTTTTGCTGTCTGTATTTTCTTGATTGACCACTGAAAATAAAAAATTATAAAAAAAAAATCAGTTTGATTTAAATCGGCACAGCCTGGTGCAGAGTTCAGTATTTGTCGGAATTCTTTAGTAACAGCATTTGGCATTTGGGCAAATGATTAAACTTTGGATTCGCTTCTGTGAACCATCTACCCTGAGCCGTAGTAACCTGGAAGCAGCCTGTGGATACTGCCAGGAAAAATATTTTTTGTTTTGACTCCCTAGAAGTCATCCGAGGAATTTCCACGTCCCTGGTCCTTGACAAACAATCTCCACCGAGCAGAGTATAAAACTACTGAGCACTTTTTCAAGCTGTGCCGGCGGTATAAACACAAAGATAGTCAAGTTCTCGGGTCACGGGCGGCTCCCTGAGCTGACGTTGATTTGTCGAGTTCCAATATTTTACTAAATATGGTCTGATGGGTTTGTGTTGTTGCCCAAGATACCTTCCACAGAGGTGCAGAGCTGTATGTATTGTGCTGCTGGAGCAACCTGAGTTTCTTCAGGATACTCTGTAAGAAAAGTAATAGGATTCAAGTCAGGAGATTAAGGGGCTGGCGCTCGGCGGTACGTACACCAGTTGGCGTAGCATATCGTGTATTACATCGCTCTGCCCGTGACAGCGTGAGCGCACATATGCCCCTATGAAGTCTCACGCGGTTCTGGAACTGAGACCTGCCTGCTTCTAGACTGGCGAGACGGAAGGGGCGTTATAACGCTGGGCGACTTACAGTAAAGGGGGCGCTCACAGACCTGCAGAACACGCGTGTACGCCTGATGACTTGTCATAAAAGCTAGACGCATATGTTGCTGCTGAAGCACTTCGAAATGTATACAGCTCTGTGTGTAGGCAGAAATTTGCTATTTGTCTGCGTTTTTTAATTTATTTATTTTATGCGTAATTTACTCTCCTTTTGCGTCTAACCTCTGCATCATTCAGTGTTGCCTGAGCTGCTGTTTATGAACGTCGCAGAGTCACCCTGCTTCCGGGACCTCTCACCGGTACCGGACTATAGGCGGCTGCGTTAGGTTACGGTGTAGTGCCTAAAGCCATTTAATTCAAGGCCGTGGGAACCTGATTTGCTTTCTACGTAGCGTTAACATCGCATTGGTGGTCACAATGGATATCAAGTGACGTCAAAATGACATCCACGTGTCAGGGCAAGGGAGAGCCTGATTGGTTACGTGTTTAGCCCCTCCCACTCCATTCGCAAGGACACGACAGGAGTTGGTTGAGCTGAAACACTCTGTGCTGCTCTGAACAGCCTGAAGCTCTGATTGCCTACAGGTCGTTCTAGGCCGCGCTCGGTTCATCTCCTGCCTGTGGGTGTGTAACCAGCTTTGAAGAATAAAGGCAGTAGACGCTGTTACTCTGGAACACACCAAAAACAAATTAAAACCCCGATATCATATGTAGGTGCACCTGTTGATAATGATTTGGCTGTGATAATGGGTATTTTATACTGATTTATAGCCGTTGTGAGAGGGAGCACATCAACAAAACAAACAACCCTGATGCTATCAATACATGGCTGTAAAGCACAGATGGCAGACAGGAGGTTAGCATGGTGTCTAGTAAAAGCTGCAGGAGGGTGCCTACAAACCAATAAATGAGACTCAGAGGAGGGCTTACTCCTTTAACTGGCAGATGCTTCTTATTGCAAATTCTACGTTTAACCCGCCACTTGCTATACAGAGAACCGTTGGGTAGGGCTTGTTGCGCACAGAGCTCACTTTTCTTACATTTATTTATGTCAATTTTCTTCATGATTAAATATTGAACCCAGATGTATTTATTTTGCAGTCTGCAAGCCGGGAGCTTTAGGGTCGAGAACGCTACTTGCTTTCCTGAAGCATCTCTCCCTTTCCAATACCTCCTCTTCAAGAGATGGTAGTCAGCCCGCCAGCAATACCACTACTCCACCTAACGAGGGCAGCACCTCCTGTCTGCGCAAGTACCCAGTAATCCGAGATGACCTGGATGTGGTGTCTGTGAGATTCTACCCGGTGAACAGCCCGTCCGTCCCGGTGGTCCCCCAGCTGCCCAGCGTGGTGATGCTTAACCTGGATTCTGAGATGGACAGCGGCGGGATGCTGGTGGTGAACTTGAAGCTGAACAAGGTATGGGTTGTTGGCTGTCGCGTAGGGATAACAATGCGGTCACCTGCACACAGTGGAGGCAGCCATTTTGTTGGCTGAGCTAATAATGACAAGATGGAATCCCTCAGGGATATCACGTTCTTGGTGAGCTACCCTCAAAATGGCCGCCTCCACTGCGTGCAGACAACCAGTGCTGGTAACCGAGAACATTTCTGTGAGTTGCGTGCTTTTCAATTTATAAGGCCAAATACTTTTATTTTTAAATCAGATATTTTACACAGTTTGTGTTACTATACATTTTAAAAAAATAAAAATGGTTCAGAATGTGCATACTATAGATAACAGGCATGGGCTACAATAAAATGTCTGCCGTTTACCTCAGTTTTTATCTGCCTCTGAATACAGTTTGCCGCCATTCAGTGATTTGTGCAGAATTGGACTATTTATCTTTTGCTGTGATCCTGTGTTTTAATCTCCAGTAAAACAGGGTTACTCCATTGTAAGACAGGTGCTTTGTTCACCAGTTATTACTTGATAGCACCAAACATTGGTTCGGCCATTTTTTATTTTTTCATGATAAATAGGCCACTGGAGGACAGCACTTGTCATCACAGGCGCATCAGTTAAAATATACCGATATATGAACATAAAATAGACTCCCATCGTCTGGATGGTCTTTAGGTACAGGACATAGCAGCATGATACAAGCCGTAGAATATTATACTACACCAAGCCTGGATAAACTCTTGTCTCTTCAGGTGTCGTGAAACTACAAGTCCCAGCATGCTCTACCAGCTGTCAGTTGGGCATCTAGTGGCAGAGCATGCTGGGGCTTGTAGTTTCACAACACCTGGAGTGCAGCAGGTTGGCCAATCCTGTACTACACTCTGGCCGCAAGAGGCAGAAGGATAATATTGGAAGATGATTTTTCAGAACACTCAATAGTGTTCGAGAGACCCTAACTTGGTTTGTCTTGTGCCTTTTGTTTCAGACCGTCGTTGGCAGTGTGAATACCACCGTGATTGCGTGTCTCAGCGCAGGCGCGCCCGTTCTTACATTGAACTCCACGCAGAATTGCACAACAGGTAGATATGCCGTGTCACGTGTATAATATAGCGTGTGTATTTACATGTTAAATAAATTACATCACATACTTTGATACTTTAACAGACGCTGTAAAATTTTAACAGACTTTGTGTATCATAAAGTACAACGTGCTCCAGTGTCTCAGTGTAGGTCTAAGACCTGGTATCGTTATACTATCAGTCATTAACCTTTGACGAGCCCTGTTAGATACTTTTATACTCCCATCTTGTTTGGCAGCCAGTTTGTCCCCCTTGTAAGGGTATCACAAATGTATTCAATTATGTTGTATTTCGTTTTCCAAGGTCTACAAGCTGATCCCATGTGAAAAAAGTATATTGCACTTAAAATGGTTGTACTGCGTATCCCAGGGCTTTAAACGTCTTCACCAGGCACCACAGAGTCTTACACTCTCAGTCGGTGAAACTGAAAGACTTTGGGATATATTTACTAAACTGCAGGTTTGAAAAAGTGGAGATGTTGCCTATAACAACCAATCAGATTCTAGCTGTCATTTTGTATAATGTACTAAATAAATAACTAGAATCTGATTGGTTGCTATAGGCAACATCTCCACTTTTTCAAACCTGCAGTTTAGTAAATATATACATACCCCTTTGTGTACAATGCTGCCTAAAAATGTGTGCATCCAGAATAAATCCTATTAAGTTTTCTTACTAGCAATTTGATGCAAGGTCGGTTGTTTTGTTTTTTCACACTGTGGGGCATATTCAATTGGCTTTCGGATTCGCGGTAACGCGCCGGAACAGCTGCGAAACGTAATACACGTTACCGCATTAACGTGGATTTTCGTTCGCAGCCCATAGGGTTGCGAACGAAAATCCGCGTTAATGCGGTACCGTAATACCCGCAAGAACGCGCACTTTTTGCGGTAACGCGCGTTACCGCGAATCCGAAAGCTAATTGAATATGCCCCTGTGACTGTAATGTTTTGGACACATCGTTTTAGTTAACGCTCTTAAGTTCCGGTGTAAATTCGTGGTAGAGCGCACTTTGCAGCTATTACGCGTTAAACAATGTCCAATCCCGCTCGTAAATATTTGTTTAGTAAACCTAAAATATAATTATTATTACGATATAATAACTTTTATGAGCAAATAAAGAAGTTTTAAACTTCTCTTTACAGACACCCCTGTGTTTCATGTAATCACCTCACATACATGTCTGTCCCACATAATCGACACATCTCGCTCATTGACTTGAGTAACCATTTGTCCTTTATTTTTTGTCTCTAAAACACATTTTTGCAACATTTTTTTAATTATAAGAAGGTGTTTACTTGTTATGTGCAATCTTTTGACCTTTCCAGGTCAAAATTGAGCAAAAATGATTGAATTACACATATTCTTACCCGTGACATTTACAGCAGGTTTTTGGAACTGATTTGTTTGAGGTTTTTTTCGCATCCGTGTACGTTTTCCAAAGAAACACATTGTGCATTTAGTCAGATTCCCCCACAGTATGCTGTGAAAGACAGTTTACTCGTCATTACAATCTGCCCTCACAAGTTGTGCACTTTGTAACTTAAATCTCTGAACAACTTTAGATTGTGTGACGCCTGTATCGAAAACCCATGACGTGTGTTATTGCACTTTAAAAGTTCCCTCTACCTTCAGGAAATATTATTGTTCAGGCGGATTTGGTTTTTGGCGTTGTCCTTAGTTAGGACAACAGATAATCTCCGGTCTGTCTGTTGATACAGTTATGTCCACACCGTCTCTCTAAGAGAAAAGAAAACAGATCTGACATTGCCCAATGCTGTTTTATTTAACAGAATTACGGAACGCTTGCGTGGAAAAACAATGGATCACATCCTAATCTGAAATAGTTTCACCTCTAAAAAAAAAAACAACTTTTTTTATTTTTTTTTCGGGCAGATTGAATACCAGATTGTTACCTGTAGCTCTCTTACAAAACGACTTGCGTTTAACATTCTAATTAATTGATTACACTTCCCTGGGTCACAGGGTTCTCTGTATCTCTTATGACTTGGTCGTCTCTCATCAAAGAAGATATCTCAATCATTAGTAGACTTTAGGGATAACTGCAGGCATTGAAACTTGCCGGGGCGACTCCTGCACTAGACTGACAGGTATAGCCGGCTCAGTGACACCGTTCCCCTGTGTAATTAAAATGTGCAAGTATTTCGCCCGTGGGTAAACCTTTAATCACAGATCAGTGCGCTGGTTTCAGAGGAAGGGAGGAGAAGAAGGCGGTTGTAAAGATTGTTTGGGTCTACGGTGAGGTGTCAGGTAAATTATGCTAGCTAGTCACTATAAGGTGAGAAATAGACACAGGTCAGTGGAGTTTAACCTCTGGTAACTTGTAACTGTGTTGATCCAGAAGAAGACAAAACTAAACCCTTGTCTGACCGTTGGCTATTTAGCCTCACATCAAACAATATCGCTGAATCAACCTCCCCCCATAATGTCCTCTAGTCATTATACCTACGGACTCCATGTCTTGTAAGAAAAGCATCTACTCTGTTATTAATTATGTTAAGTAATTTAACATCTCCACCTCACTTGGTAAATAATGCCACCCTTACAGTAAAGAACCCTTTCCAGTGCTCATGGTGAGACCTTCTTTTTTTTTTTTTTTTTTTTTTTCTCCTTGCTGTGAAAAAAAAAAAAAAATTAGACAAAACATTGTATTGGTCTCCAATACATTTATTTATATGCATTAGGTCACCTATTAAGATGCACTTTTCTCCGAAGTAAACAATCTTAGTTTTTTTTTCTAAATGCGATCTATAATTTAGCCCTTCCATTCTGTTTATTAATGAGATTGCCGATCGATTTACTCTCTCTCGTGTTCCTATGTCCTTCTTGCAGCGAGTTCCCCAACACTGTCCCCCATATTCAAGATGTGTTGTAACTTGTGACGTCTACAATGGTACTAGGTCCTGCGTGATGTGCGGTTGTCCCTCTGTTTGTGCTTCCCAGGAATTGATTCATTTTGGCAGTCACTGTCTGGGTCATTATGTCAAGTAGTTCTCCTTCCTTAACTCTGTTTTCTCCAGTGTATGTGTCCGTAGCGTTGTTGTGGCCGTAGAATTGTTATCAGCAGGGCGTAGATGTGTAACCCTACCTCTATGTACACTAATTTCCACCTCCTATGGTGCGGCCCGGTTTGTCATTTTGTCTAAATCTTTCTGAAACAAGTTCCTCTCCTGCTCTGTGTTGATGATCCTACATAGCTTCGTACCCTCAGCACATATGGACACGTTACTTTCTCGGCCATCTACAAGGGTCACTGTGCTACATTACCCATTACCTGTGACCTGAAAACAATGTCCCAATTTCTGCCCATGCTTATTGTGGGAGGGGTAAAGTGCATGAGGCTTCGGTGATTGACAAATGAGTGTAAAGCCTTGCTCCTCAGTGACCCCCTTCCACGCACGGACACTGTTCCGTAAGACAGGTCAGTGGTTTTAGGCTAACAGAGGTAGCACATGGACACAATGTCTTCCCACACATTTTGGCTCTAGCAATTTGGTGTCTGCAGGCTCTGTTAGTTTATACGTAGCAGACGGTGTAAACGCTGAGTTGCTGTCGCACAATCTCTGACCGATTCTATGAACGGTGCATGCAGCATGTCGATGACCTTGTGGCAGTACCATAAAGGTTTGCAACTAATTCTCCTAATTCTCTGAAAAATTTTATTTTCTTTCCTCTACAGGAGTGTGTGTTTGTTTTGGTTTTTTTTTTTTGTGGGTTTTTTTTTGTTTGGTTTTTTTAAAGTAATTCCCACTGTGAATAATTAATAAACTTTTTTTTTTTTTTTTTTTTTTTGCAGATTTTTTTCAGGGCTATCCATTCAAATTGTCTGAGAGTAGAGGTGATTGGACCCACAATATCCCCTACCCAGAGACTGACAGATGGTATCTATCTATGCAAGTCCTGTGTTCCGGGGATGAGAGGTAAATACGCAGATCTGGTCATCCATTCTTTAGTATAAACTGCCTTTGATCTGCTTTTAAATACTGCATCTTGTCCATATAAACCGGGCACTTTGAGCTGCGGGCAACAATATCATTCATGTGGAGACATAACCTATAGTTACTGGTTTTCTGCACAGAGAACATTGACACTAAACATTTAGCCTTAGGAAGCTGCATAGATAGTAACTGTATCCTCTCATTGTAGAGGCATTAAGTCTTTCAGTGGCAACAAAATAAAAATCATTATAATAAACAATAAAAAACTACAACTGGGCTACATTTTAAAGTTTTGCTTACATTTAGGAAGTCCATTAGATTTATATCCATATACAAATTTGTAGAGAACCGTGCTGATTAATGTCTGCAGTAAAACATCCCACCGGAAGCACCAATATTGTTCTTATTGTCTTTCCAGATAAATCCATCTACTAAAAATTACAACCTATATCTATGTAAAGTACTTTTATCTTATCACCTTTCTTGAATGCTTAAAAGTACATTCTTACATTTGCTTAAAGGGACTTTGTTTGGGGAGGGAAATGGAGAAGGAAGGGACGCAGACAGTTTTCAGATTTGCCTCCCATTGTCCAACTTGTGCTAGACAGGTAAAAAGCTATTTGCCGATTGGTTTCTGTGGTTCATTTGCCCCTAAATACACTGATCATAAATGTGCCCTGTTGTCTCGCACAGAAATGTCTTTACCCAAAGATAGAACAACACATAAACAGGCTGTGTTTTCACATATAGCTTTCTGTGCACAACATAACTGAAGAAAGAAAAACGACGGTGTCTCTAAATAAAAATTGCACTTAAAAGTTGCTCACCCTTTTTAATTATAGAAGGAAAGGGGGGCAGCAGACGTAGGTGAGGGAGCAATATATTTATTTCAGAAATAGTTTGTTCATTATAAAATATGATTTTCATCCTGCCACTTTGTAACGCCTGTTTGGTTTCCCTATTGTTTTTTGTTAAAGAAATATTTTATCCAAATGTCAATATGACAAGGTGTGGGCACATGGTGTTACTGCAATGTTTGTTTGCTTAACATTCAAAGAGCCTTTGATTGTATTCCCTAATGTAAATAGAAGTACGTGTAGCTAAATGTTAAGCTTAAAAACCTTTCGCTCCTGCTTTATACCAATAGATGTGCTAACAATAGTTCTTTTCTGGGTAAAAGAGAAGGGGGGGGGGTTAGTAGAAAATACAGAACATTTTATCGAAAAGGTTGGTCTTGTTTTTAAACAATGTGGTACATTAACCAGATTTGGGGCATAGGGATAATCAGCCCCCGAGGTTGCGATAGAGAAGACTGGCACTATTCTAGAAGACCAGGTGCTGTAGACACGGTATACATGCGATCAGTGTGTTAAACAACCCATAAAAGGACAACTCAACCTTTTTTGGTTGGCATTACCACTTACTAATTACATCTTCACTGAGCTGCTATTTCCTAATGATGGCGCCTCCGGAATGTTAGGCTGAAACAGTTTCCTCGAATATCCTCTCTCAGTATAGCACCCTGAAATCTTTCCTGTTCACCCCTTTAAAGTGCTTGTGGGGGGATGGTGTGTGTGATCATGCCTCCCTCAGCCGCGTCCCTCGATCCCTCAACTTTCGGCCGGATTTGTCAGGCGAACAACAGACCCCTGGGAAAGACGGCTAAATAGGTAATGCAGCGGTTCCCAAACTGTACGCCGCGGCTCCCAGGGGTGCCGCGGCGCTGTCACTGGGGTGCCGCGGGCCAGACACTGAATGACGTCTGTAACAAGCTGCGGGAGAGAGGAGGCTGCTGGGTCCCTGCGTCCGGCGGATTGGTAAGTTCCTGTTTTCTTTATTTTTTTCTAGGGCTGGCGCGGGGCAGAGGAGGGGGACAGCGTGAGAGAGGGCAGAGGAGGGGGACAGCGTGAGAGAGGGCAGTGTGCCTGGATGCAGAGGGGGCATTTTTGCATACAACTAAATAAGTATTTCTGTCGTGACCTAAATACTTATTACAATTTTTTGACCCAACTACTTCTAAAACAGGACTGCTCAGTAATTATTTTGGAGGGGTGCCTTGAAAAAATTTGGAGACTCTAAGGGTGCCACGAACTGAAAAAGTTTGGGAACCACTGAGGTAATGCCCTGGGCACCCTTGGTAGGGTTTTTTTTTCTCACCCTACTTGGGAGTGCAGCTACACATATAGGCAGGGACTTGTATTTACAGAATACACCCTAACTTTGTTGGGTATGCACTTTAGCAGAGTGTAGCCGATGGGCTATGCACGGAACCAGTGTCGGACTGGGACATGAAGGGCCCACCGGGGGAAATGCAGCGGTAGGGGCCCACTACAATGGGGTGTGGCCAACTGTAAGAGGGGTTGTGGTCAGTCATTAAAGGGGATGGGGTCAGGCCATGGAGGACAACGTATAGCACCTTAGTATGGTCCATAAAGAAAAAGAGGACATTTGCAGTGAGGAGCCGCGAAGGAAAAGACAGAAGAGAAGAAAGAAGTCAATAGGAAAGTAAGTGAAGGGGAGCAAATGCAGCATGGAGGGCACTGTGTGAAACAGGGGAGACAGGGAAAGGGGAGGGATGAATTGAATACAATCAATCATCATCAGCTATTTGTGTGCTGTCCATTCTTTGTGGTTAGTGTTCTCTCCCCTCATAGTGTACACAGAAAACAAATGCTATACTACAGTACTAGAGATCAACCATTCATCATATGAAAACCACAATATAAGGGTATAGACTAAAAATTAATATATCCATGAAGCACTATGGAGACCACAAAATTATTAGCATAAAAATATATGCACATTTAAAATATTACATAAATCTAATTACACTCTAGACACTGGCAAATAAAAACAGGACTCTAAAAAATGATCTACCCACAAAATGTACACTCAATAATAATCCAATGCCACTACAAAGGACAAAAGCAAAACATTAATATTAAAGCATATAGCAGATGCAATCCTATAAGGACCTAACTGTCTGAATGTGTTTTATTCTGATTAAGATATGCTTCTATAGGGAATAGAGTCCCACAATTGATTGAAAACAAATAAACATGGAACATGATATAAACAGTGAATTTGGTTACTAGTTTATTAGGAATCCATTCATTGGTCAGCTGCAATAGGATCCTTTTATAGAGGCACTGAAGACGTATATTGCAATGAAGCCATTCTAATTTATCTCCCTCCCTCCGAGGTCACACAGTGGAGAGCTCTAGAGAAGTTTGCACGATTTATTACACTTACTGATTACACGGACTCACACTGCAGTTAGGATGGCAACTTTATGACTACAGGACGCCTGCAACTACAGCAGAAGGAGTAATCTGAGATCTGTGTCACTGTGAAGCATTTCTGCCTCTCTCTGTCTCAGGAGCAGGAAGTGTTCTCACGTGCTGGCTGTAGGCAGGGATTAGTTTGACAGTCTCCGTTTCATATGTAGACTGACCGCAACTCGGTAATTCTCTGCTCTGCCTCACCAACAAAGAGGGCGGGGTTATCAGGCAACAGGGCCTCCCGGGGGATACCCCGGCTCCCCGGCAGGCCAGTCCGACACTGCACGGAACTACATGCTGTCCCTTTTGATACTGTACAGGTAACTGCAAGATACGCCGCTGGATGGTGTATCTAACCAACTGAACAAGTTAGACAGGGTCTTGTTTTGGCAAAATAGACCGTCTTTCCTTAAATTTCTAAGTTTAATTATTAAAAGCATTTTGAAAAAGGCCCTTTTTATCCTTTAAACCTCTGACTTTATTTAGCCATTATACATTTTTTATATTTTTATTATGGTATAGTCTTCTGTCCTCTAGGCTTTTGTGCATCATACTCTCTCCCCCCTCTCTCATGTTTAGAGTACAGCTGAGGTGAGAGTATCTCTCCCCGTCTCTCTGCTGTAATACGTATGGTGTTCGATGATTCGAGTTCCACCATCTCTGTCCTTAAATTGTATTTATTTATTCCTTTTTTGAGGCAGAAGTAGTGGATAGCGGAGACCCGAGAAACTACAATAGCGGAGATAACTTATGTGATTCAGAGCTTTCCAAGTGACAGTGTAAACCCTGCAAAATAAATTCCGTCGTACATTCGTTGCTTCTTGTCTCTGTGAAATATACAGAGCCACCAGTGGGCGTGACCAGTATGCATGGGGGCGTGGCTATAATTTTAAACTGTGCTAGGCTGCTCTCCAATACTTCCTATCCCCATAATATACATGGGCAATGCTGCATGCACTACTGTTAGGTGCACGCAGCTCTCCCTTTTCAAGCAGAGCTGTGTGAAGCGAGAGCAGGGTCCAGCCACCTCAATTATACAGTGCCCAGGCTTGGAGGGGGGTTTCCAGGCACTAGGTAACCCTCGGTTTGCCTATGGAGTGGTAGATAATACTAAACTATAAGTCCAGGCAGGTTCACAAGCAGCACTTACAAAAACATGTAGGCTCTGAGATTAGGGGAGTAAATACTATATAAAAAAAAAATTATGAAAAACTGTTTCATGTTGCTTTGTTCAATGTTTATACAGAATGTGACGCCCTTGATATTTGTATTTTCCCAGCGTATGCCAGCAGCAGGTCCCCAGGGTGATAGTAACGGCGTATCTCAGTCCTTGCCTGGACGACTGTGGTACCTATGGAGAGTGTCGGCTGCTACGAAGGAACGGGTTCCTCTATGCCGCCTGCAGCTGCAAAGCAGGTGAGAATCGTCCGGAACGTCGCACTTACTCTACGTCGCCAAAATTCAGGTTACGTCGTCCTGTAATAGATTTATTAACGATGTTACCGTGCATTGGGAAAAAATCTTCCTACATGGTGAAAATTCCAACTCTGATATCTTTATTTATGAGACGCTCCTGGAATTTTAGCACATTAATTTGCAAATGTTTTTTTGTTTGTTTTTTTGTTTTAGCCTGTTTTTTTTATTTTAGATTTAGTGAAAGTTTTTAATGAGATCCATTTATTTTCAAACACCTGAATTCAGGTTGTCACCAGTTTCGCTCGTTCTATTGTAATTCCGGGTAGATCTAAGTAAACTTTTTGCGCAATTTATAGTGACAAGTTAGCTGTACTTACCCTATAGATGAAATACTTCTGAGCGTTCTATCCAATGACCTTCAGAATGTACCCATAGTCCTCTAGTTGGATTTCCCAGCATGCCATACCAAAATTTGGCAAAGTCACATTTCAGTGATTATTATTTTATGACTGGATTGATGCAGTTTGTACTGTAACATATATCATCTTATAGCGAAAGTGAATTTATTTATGGTTGCATGTCAGGTAATGCAGCCTACATAGAAAAATGATAACTAGGTTGATGGTGACTGACCAGCAGAGGGAGACAAAGCAACATTAAAGTGGACCTGTCGTCTCCACACTGGAGGCAGCCATGTTTTTGGTTGAACCAATAGCCGTAAGAATGCAGCCATTTAGCCGGTTGGTGGTTGTGTCGGCAGAATCTGATTCTTTCCCATTTGCTGTGTGTTTGTCTCCCAGGCTGGGCCGGCTGGAGTTGTACAGATGACAGCAACGCCCTGTCCGTAGCGCAGCAGTTAACGGCCACACTCCTGCTAACCCTCAGCAACCTGCTGTTCGTGCCCACCATCATCGTCGCTGTTTACCACCTGTATTTTGTGGAGGCCGCCGTCTACGCCTATACCATGTTCTTCTCCACGGTACGTGCACGAAGGGTGCTTGTCCTGGGATCTCTACGTTCTAGCCTGTATGTTGCACGTATGCTATGCGTTTACACCAGGGGTAGGCACTTGCTTACTGGTAGCTTGCCAACTTTGATGAACTACAAGTCTCAGTATGTCTTTCCAGCCTGGTATGACTGAATTGGTGTCTTTAAAGCATCGTCTGAGGATATGTTTTGGCTTGAACACCATATGTGAGTGTGACGTTGTTGTGTGACCCCTAAAGAGGCGGCTCCCAAAAGTGATTTGCCTGTCTGACAAGTACAGATTTGAAACCCCACATAAGTTTGTGACACACGGATGAGAACTTTTATAATGGCATTCTTATTATTTAATACAGTAAGGCGAGCAAGGTGTGTTTGCATGTGTAATATGAAGCGAATGGCCGAGAGAGGGGGAGGGGGGGTAGATGCCTGAATCCTTTGCTTCACATGGCGTTCTGCGTGGCTCTTTCAGTTCTATCACGCCTGCGACCAGCCCGGGGTAACGGTCATGTGCATCATGGACTACGACACTCTGCAATTCTGCGATTTCTTTGGATCCGTCGTCGCCATCTGGGTGACCATACTGTGCATGGCCAGACTGAAGAAGACTGTCAAATATGTAAGTGATTAATTATCTATTTAAGTAGCACATTTGTCCTCTTAAACAATAATTTTACTTCTAGTGCATTCTATTTCTTTCCTGTTTAAATAGTTTGATTGTTTGTTTTTGTGTGTTTGTGTGACTTTTTTATAAAAGATAATTGTTCAAAAAAAATGTTCCCGGTCTCTCCCACTCACTGCCTGTCCCACTCTTTCTTCTTCTCTAACCGCAGTATGACCTATAGTGTCGCCAACTTTCCCATAAGGTATAATGTCAGCTGATCTTACAACTAGTAATTTTCTGTCTAGTCTCATTGCTAGATGGACGGGGCAGCTGAATCTGATGTTGGGTGACTGTTTCGAAGGATTTGCACTGGCTTTGTGTAACCCAGTTCTTCTCATTGTGCTGTTTAGGTGCTATTTATGCTGGGATCACTGGTGATTGCAATGTCCATGCAACTTAACCGCAGAGGAATATGGAACATGCTGGGACCCTGTCTATTCGCTCTGATAATCCTGGTGATCGCCTGGGTAATGTCAACATTCCGTCTACGGAACCTTTATCATCTTCATTCCTGGCGCATGGAACCTGCCACTTTCCAGCCAGATAGATAGAATCTGCTTACACTTTGAACATGGCCTCTGTTCTCCGCTCAGCGGAGTATTGGGTCATGCGGGAAATGGATTCTGAAGCACAGACCGAGCGTTGGTTATCCTTCGCCAGTAACATACCTTAGATCTGCGGAATATGAACTGTCCTTTTATTCATATTCATGATTAACACAAGTTTAGTAAATATATATCTTGTATATATCTTAGCTTATATATCTTATATTTATATCTTAGCCTATGTATCTTATATATATCTTACGGAAGGTTCCTGTTTGAAACCTGGCCGTGACCTTAGGTTGCCTCTGACAATTTGTAGTTTCTGACGTTAAGGAGGTCTGTGACTTTGGAGTAGTTTTATTCTAAAGAGTACAGTGACTCTCATGAAAAAAATATCAGTACCTAAATAAAAGAGAAGTGTATGTTATTTACTAAGAGTGGTGTCAGACGGGCGTTTTACCAGCTACAAAGTCGCCAGCGATCATTGCCGCTCATTTGCCGAATGTAGTGAACGGGAAACACCCTGCCCCTGTCGTATGGATTCGATTACACTCGGTAATGCTACACGCAGCTACCATGTGATAAGATAGCAGCGTTCCTCTAAAATACGTTGGCATGGAAGCGACTGGGCGCCGTGAATGCCGTCTGACGCCCCAATAAAACAGAGTTGACAGCTTATTTACTTTATTAACCGTTTCCTAACCCCTTAATCTCTCTTCTCCATTCCAGACCATCCGAGGAGTGAAGCGTCGCCATTGTTACCCACCTAGCTGGCAGCGCTGGGTCTTCTTCCTCTTACCTGGGGTATCCTTGGCTCTCATCGCCATCTCGGTCTACGTCTTTGCAGAGACGAGCGCCAACTACTACTACACCCACAGCCTCTGGCACATGATGGTGGCGATCAGCGTCACCTTTCTGCTCCCGCCGCGCGAACGCAGCAAGAAATCCTGGGAGTGGTCGAAGTTGCTGGACTGCGGGTATAAGATCTGTAAGGAAGATCGCGAGGAATTGTACGTGGTGGCCTGACCCGCCCTCCGAATCCCATCCTAGAGCCAGTCACTTTAAATCCGTGCTCTTGCACTTTAATCACTGTATTTTGTTTTGTTTTGTTTTTTTGTAGTAGAAGACCGGAGGAAAAAAGTAATCAGAACACAAGGAATTTAGGTCTACTTTCTATTTAATATACAATAAATCGAAAGGCCGCTAACTGAAAATCAGCCAGTTTTATTCTTTACCTCCGTGAGGGATAGTGACTGTAACGTTCTGATGAAGCCTCGTTTTCTCTGGTTCCGACCACTGATATTGGTGCTGGAGTATCTATCACCTGTGAATCGCACACAAGCTATCGGCCTGGTTGCCATCTGTTTATTTGCATTGCACAGAAGCAAGTAGTAGATTTCTTGAGAACCTGAAATAAAGGATTATTTTTGGCTGCATATATCCATGCCTTAACTAGACCTCCTGCAGTGACTCACGAATGTGGATAATAACTTTTGAATCCCAAGTTGTAAGTTTTTTGTTTTTTTTTTCCCAGGGTTTCCTGCAGAGTATGGGGGGTATTAAGCAATAATTCCTAAGTTATGGAATAAATTGGACCTGGAAGTTGCCCAGTCAGGTTCAGTGTGTTTTTGTGCAAGGACATTGTTTGGAGTATAGTTTTTATTACATATTCCCGTTCCACTTGCAATAATGTTTTGATCCAAATATGCTGAAATTGTATAGTATTCGCTTGGTATATCCCTCTCCCAAATAGAAAAACTGTGGGAATTCCATCCCAGGCAACACCGCAGGTTGGGAGAATTCTCCCACGTCACGTTTCATGAACCTGTGTTGACAGCCAGGGAGTGTGGATGGTTTCATGTGAAGCTCAGTGTTGTGGTCTCCGTGCAATTCGACGCAGCCGTTGGAAGTTCAATTCTTTTTTTCCGTGAGCTCTCGCAGCGCTGACAGTGAGGTGCTGCTCGTGGAACCACCACAGTTCTGCTATTTGGAACGTTGGTTACAAAAATAGATTTTTAAGAGTGGAGTTGACCTTTTAAAGTATCCCTGTCTATTTACTGTACCCCAGGTCAACTAAATAACTAAATCTGCCTGACGAGATTCCAGGAAGCTAAAAAAAGAGAGGACACTACTTACCTAAAGTTTTCAGGGAGCCTGTACATGCCAATAAATAACAGTCCTCTGATGGTGCAACATACGTTTAATAAATAGATACGAAGATCTCTAATAGATGACATCGCCAGTGTGTGTGTATGGGGTCTGTTATCCAGAGTGCCTTATTACGTGTGTCAGGAATGACCCTCACGGCCTGGCATCAATATGAAATGGTTTAGCAGCTCTCCTCACAGTGTCTGTAGAGGAAGCAATGAATGATCATACCTATGTGTATAATACCAAAAAGCAGAAATTACTTCCTGTTTGTTGGAACTTTCTGGATAACATAATTTGTGGATAAGAGATCCCATACTGTGTATTTTTGCCTTTTGTACGAATTTATTGACTTGTATGCAGCCTCTTGTGACTTTTACTAAGCGTTCATTTTCTTCTGTAGTTACCTTCAATGTCTTCTGGTAGAGTCGTTCGGTTCTGTTGCCGCGGGATACGTCACGGCTGTTCTGAGCTCTGCATTGTTCACAGAATGCAGCTGTCGTATCCCACGGCAACACACACCCTTCTCTGCTTGATATAGACGGGGTGTTGAAGAGCACACAGGGAGGTAAGGTGGCAGTCGGGTGCATACAAGTCAACAAGTGAAAGTTATTTGAAGGTGGAAACTACTTTATATGATGCTAAACAAGGATTGTGTTAATCACTTTCACAAATATATTTTAATATGTTTGGGTAGCTGAAAATATAGAGAGCAATAGCTTGTTTGCATTACCATAGAAAATGTAAAAATAATAACAGAGATTAAAACCTCTGTTCTTTCAGGCATGTGACATTTTTAATGTATATTTGTGAATGTTATTAGCTCTTGCGGAGATTTTAAGCGACATAAGTTGCAAATGACTCACGATTTTTGGTAAGTCTTGCTGAATATTTTTAGAAAGATACCCAGATGTCTCTTAATTGAAAAAAAAATATTGTTTTTTTAAGTCTTCGACCCTAGTCATAATATGACAAAATAGCCCAATGTTGGCTAACCTGTGACACTCCAGGTGTTGTGAAACTACAAGTCCCAGCATACCCTTCCAGCAATAAGCTGCTATATATTGGCAAAGCATGCTGGGACTTGTAGTTTCACAACATCTGGAGTGTCACAGGTTAGCCAACACTGAAATAGCCTAATGGAGCAGGCAAATATGAACTAATTTTTACATGGACTTTTGCAAATAAGTTGTTTTTTTTCAGAGCCTCAAATAGAACCAAAGAATGAGAATATGCAAGTTACTGCAATGTATAGATTACACGTCGTTTTGTAAAAGTTTTCTACATGTTGGTGAGGTAATACATAGATCTATCTGGTCGCCCCATCAGCAATGTATTTATAGAGGTTCCTGTGTCCGGGTGCTTTATTGTGTATAGGCTTTAGTGAGCAGAAGCCTGGTTTGTAAAATAGGTTCCTGTAGCTTTGATTACGTTTGTGTGTAATAAGGATTTATTTCTATACCTGGCATTCGTCGCTGCTGTTTACAACATCCGTTTGTCTCATTTGCACTACTGTTTGTAATTTTAAAGTGCTCACAATTTTGACATGTTCCCTTTTAAGTGCACTCCTCACTGGCTCTGAGGAAGGCGGCCATTTTGTGACCTTTACCAATGTCTAGGAGAATGCAGCCTGTCAGTTCATTAGGAGTGAGGTCACTTGCTTAGTTAATTGATAGGTTGTATATTTGTCCAACCCACAAAATGGCTGCCCCCACCGTGAGTAGAAAACTGTTTCCTTATACAGCCTCTTGGCTTATGTTTTGTTGCAGTACCAAGTTCTAATCGTTCATGTTTTATTAGTTTATTGTTATAAGACTATGCAGTTTTCCATTTTTAATTTTCTCATTCACACCACTCACGAGCATGAAGTCTGGTGTATTTGCGACACAAATCCATTTCTCGTCTTGACTATGCAAAATCTATGACACAGTGGCTTCTTCGCCATGCCTAGGCATACAGTGGCGGCCATCTTTAGTCTTGGTTCCCTGCCAGTACTATTTGTGCACCTGAAAGTTGTTTGTTTTTGTTTATTTGGTTTTTTTAAGTAAAAATAATCTCCTCCTAGCTATTCACAGAATATTTTACGATGTTTGGTTTTATTTCCAAAGTTTTTAACCAGCAATTTAAATTTTTGGCCAATCTTGAAAGAAAATGCTGAATGTTTTCAGGTTTCAGCCGTTGTATGTTACACTTGTTGCCTTGCCTGATAATGCAAGTAAGGACCGAAGGTCTACTAGATTTTACTCGCCTTAAAAGGTTTGTAAACTTGGTTAATTGTCTATCACAGAGGAATGTATTTGATAGACATACCTGGGTGTATGTTACTTGGTGCAGACTGTGAGCAAAACTGGGCTCTCTATCTGCCACAATGTATTTGATCTTTTCTGGGCACGCCCCCCAGTGATGTCACACATCCCTTGCCAGTAGGCCACTCCCCTAAACTGTTGAGTCACGCCTGAATAAGACTGACAGGAGGGCTTTGGTTGGCGCTGATGGGATTATGCCAACTCTACTGATTTGTTGAGCTCCCCAAGTCGTTCCTTCGGGCGCCTCTGTTTTACAAGATCTCTGTAAATCCACAAAAACACAGATCATGGCATTAAAATAGGACTAGCAGCCTACCGTTCATTTCTGGTGGGTTAAATCTTTTCTTACCATTATTTGGTTTGATTTGAAATAATCGCTTAATAAGTGCAATGGTCAGAGATCATTTTAATCTTCATTTCTGTCTTTTATACAAAAGTGTGTCCTTGATGCACATAGGGACCATCTTGCTCTGCTTTTATTTTTGGCATTCGTCTCAAAAATTGCAGCCTTTGAAAACAGCTGAGTCCCAAATGCTTTATAGATATTAATTCCGTTTGCTTTAGATTAGACGTCTGCAAACAATTTACTTTTTTACTCTAATTTTCTGGTTTTCTTTTGTTCTAAATTATTATCTTTTAATTTATTTGTGTTTTTTGTATTTAGAAGAAAAGTGCATGTTTTTTATAATTGTACTTTTCTGGGTTCTGAGAGTGGTTACTAAATTGATTAAATGTTGGTGTTTTCCATATGCAAATGTTACTGATCTACCAAAATGACAAGTCAGAAGTATGTACAGTGGAAAACTGATTTGATGAATTGGTCTTTTCTAATCTTATAAAGTACAATATAATGCAATGACGAATGCAGTTCCTTTTTGAATTGTTTGTATTCTGTTTATTAAAAAGGAATTTTAATAATCCTGTGATTCCAACTCTGCATTTTTTTTTTATTTTTTTTTGTTTGTTGCTTGACATAAAAAAAAAAATCGGCTTGATAAGTGCCGATGTGTGTAAATATTTAAGGTTAATTATACATTACATTTCTTAAAGTGTTTATTATACTGATTAATTGCACAGAAGTAATGTGTTTTTGTATTAGGTAGCTAAATTAGGGTATAAATGTAAGAACATTATGTTTACATCTGGTTAAAACTTTTGTGGCCTAAATTAATATTTCATTTCCTTTTAACTTTACTGTTATATTTGTTTAAATTAACATAAGTTATGATGTATTGGTTATGGTGCCTTTAGAATATCAGTAACATAATCTATAGCATACTGTGCTTTTGCAAAGAGAATGATGGGGATAGCGCGAGAACCCGTTTTATTTGGCTATTTTGTGCCTGACATAATTTTCTTGTACCTTTTTCTGTGCAAGTCCTGAGCGCAGTTGGTAAGTTGTCCATCTCTTGACTCGTACCTCCCAACCGGTCCCGATTTAGGTGGGACAGTCACGATTTTTGTCTGGAACGGTGGGAAATTAGGGAGGCCTGTTCACCGTTGCCCTGCATGGCAAAGCAGCAATGAACGGTTGCCGCGGGTGTTGGACCGATGTGTCTTCTGTGGACGTTCCGGAGACCCATCAAGCTGAATTGAGTCTCTGGAAGACCCGAGAAGGTTAGTGTGTGAATTAAGGAAGCAAATAATACCTGTCCAATCAGATGGCACCTTCACTCCCACACCTCCGTTCAACGCATTCTTGATTTTTTTTAATCCCTAAGCACCTACCAGTGCCTGGTGGGCTCCTGCTGCAAAGATATCTCAAAACAATTTAAGGTAACAGAGAGAATGGACCTCTCACGTTACTACTACTCAGGCTTAAGGCTCTGTGTACACTAGTGTAAATCATGCGTTAAAGAACTACACTTGCTGTGTAGTTCATGTGCATTTCTCTTGTGAATTAACGTGTTAAACCCAGTGCAAACACCCGTATGTGTACATGGCCAGCACGGTGACTCAGTGGTTAGCACTTCTGCCTCTCGGCACTGGGGTCATGAGTCGATTCCTGACTTTGGCCTTATCTGTGTGGAGTTTGTAGTTTGTATGTTCTTCCCGTGTTTTTGCGTGGGCTTCCTCCGGGTGCTCCAGTTTCCCCCCACACTCCACAAACCCACTAGTAGGTTAATTGACTGGCATTAAATTGACCCTAGTCTCTCTTGGTCTGTGTGTATGTTAGAGTAGACTGTACGCTGGGACTGATGTGAGTTCTCTGTACAGCGCTGCGGAATTAATGTCTCTATAAATTGATGATGACAGCGAAAGTAGAGTGATCATGGGAGAGTTTGTGGCTTCTTTCATTACAGAATCAATGAACCTGAAGGAAATCTTATTGATAGATACAACCATGGTAATTATGGCACATCAAGGCCAGACTATTGCCTAGTACTTGCCCATGATCATTACAGATAAGTATCCCAAGCAGCACAGACCAATAGACAAGTGATTTTGTTTTGCAATTTTATTTGTGCAATGTCAACATTTTTTGTCATCTAAGAATGTATCTACATGAAGAAGTACAAATCCTACTGTACTAAACGCCTTTTGTCTGGGTACAATTTAAAGATAAGGCGATACGGATGTAACCATGGGTAATTGCCTAACATAGAAAAATATTAAATATTCAATAAAAAAGCAAGGTAGTTTTTTAAATATGTATGGACAATAAAACATTGGAAGAATCAATGGTATGTACATCCCACATCAAATGTATGTTTAACATTTCTGGAGACGTGGGCTGGGGTTACACTAGCGATTTTGGCGAACTCTAAGGTAACGACAAGTAATGTTTGGTATTGGATAATTATAACTCATGGTATCTAAACAGAATTTAGTTTTCTACTGAAATCTCCATTAGCATCACCACTTATAAAGCTTCAGTTGCAGCTAGCGGAGGCTGCCATTTTGTGGACTCCTGTAGTATTCATGATAATGCAGCCTATCAATTCACAAGGAACCAGTGTCACATGACTGACAGTAATGAGCTTTGATGATGTCACTAGTTCCCGGTGCCTTCATAGGTTAACTGCTTTCCATACTTGTTCCGCTCACAAAATGGCTCCCTTCGCTGTCTGTGGGCTACAGGTTCACTTTGAATGGTACCATTTCTAATATAAAGAACCTGGAGATTCAACAAGAAAAAAAATATTTGTGTAGTCATTAAATCCTTTCTTCAAATTATTCCAAACTGGGCCAGTTCATGTAGCTCCAAGTGGCTGAACGCTTCCCAAGGGCATATAACTGTTATATCTGAAAGATAATGAGATTATACGTTATATACGGCAGTTACCATCCCATGCACACTAGGTGGCAGCGTTATCTCTTGACATGCAAAGTATTTATATAAATGTTGTATGCATTAAAAATATCTGTCTAGCAGATATTATAGAAATTTAGCGTATTGTGAAAGCTTATTTAAAATATTTTCATAATAAAGGTAATTCATGTCTAAAATATGACTCTTCAATAAGAATTTATATTGTTCATTAGTATTTAATGCTAAAAACAATACACCCGTAGGCTTAAAAGGTAAATGATCTAAAGAATGACTCTTAAAAGCTACCCGAATTGTTATTGGTTTTCGTAAAATGTGTTTAAACTTTTCTAAATGCGGTTTGTTTTTCGCCACCCTGTCTAAGCGGTACTGGTGCTGTGGTGTAGGCAGAAGATTTTGAACACATCTAGAGAGAAGCAGAATTCTGCATCAATCGGGGCGTTTTGTAGAATTGCAAAGCTCTAGTGACCCAGTGTCCAAGTACGGCTATTCCAAAATGGAAAAGCAATATTTGCAGTCGTGGACAAAAGTTTTGAGAATGACACAAATATTATTTTTCACAAAGTCTGCTGCCTCAGTTTTTATGATGGCACTTTGCATATACTCCAGAATGTCATGAAGAGTGATCAGATGATTTGCAATTCATTTCAAAGTCCCTCTTTGCCATGACTACGAACTTTATCCCAAAAGCAACATTTCCACTGTATTACAACCCTGCCACAAAAGGGGCCAGCTGACATCAGGTCAGTGATTCTCTCATTAACACAGGTGAGTGTTGATGAGGACAAGGCTGAAGATCACTCTGTCATGCTGATTGAGTTAGAATAACAGACTTGGAAGTTTTAAAAGGAAGGGGGTGCTTGAAATCATTATTCTTCCTCTTAACCATGGTTATCTGCAAGGAATCACGTGCAGTCATTGCTTTGCACAAAAAGGGCTTCACAGGCAAGGGTATTGCTGCTAGTAACATTGCACCTAAATCAACCATTTATTGGATCATCAAGAACTTCAAGCAGAGAGGTTAAATAGTTGTGAAGAAGGCTTCAGGGTGCCCAAGAATGTCCAGCAAGTGCCAGGACCGTCTCCTAAAGTTGATTCAGCTGCGGGTTCGGGGCACCACCAGTGCAGAGCTTGCTTAGGAATGGCAGCAGCCAGGTGTGAGTTCATCTGCACGCACAGTGAGGCGAAGACTTTTGGAGGATGGCCTGGTGTCAAGAAGGCCAGCAAAGAAGCCACTTCTCTCCAGGAAAAAACATCAGGGACAGATATATTCTGCAAAAGGTACAGGGATTGGACAGCTGAGGACTGGGATAAAGTAATTTTCTTTGAATCCCTTTTCAGATTGTTTCAGGCATCTGGAAAACCGCGTGTCCGGAGAAGGAAATGTGAGCGCTACCATCAGTCATGTGTCACGTCAACAGTAAAGCATCCTGAGACCATTCATGTGTGGGGTTGCTTCTCAGTCAAGGGAGTGGGCTCACTCCCAATTTTGCCTAAGAACACAGCTATGATTAAAGAATGGTACATTCTCCAAGAGAAACTTCTCCCAACCATCCAAGAACAGTTTGGTGATGAACAATGCCTTCTCCAGCATGATGGAGAACCTTGCTATAAGGTAAAAGTGATAACTAAGTGGCTCTGGGATCAAAACATTGAAATTTTGGGTCCACGGACAGGAAACTCCACAGACCTTAAGCCCATTGAGATCTTGTAGTCAATCCTCAAGAGACGGATGGACAAACAAAAACCCACAATTTCTAACAAACTCCAAGCATTGATTAGACAAGAATGGGTGGCCATCAATCAGTATGTGGCCCAGAAGTTGATTGACAGCATGCCAGGGTGATTTGCAGAGGTCTTCAAAAAGAAGGATCAACACTGCAAATATTGACTCTGCATAAACTTAATGTAATTGTCAGTAAAAGCCTTTGACACTTATGAAATGCTTGTAATATTACTTCAGTATACCATAGTAACATCTGACAAAAAGGTCTAAAAACACTGAAGCAGCAAACTTTGTGAAAACCAATACTTGTGCCATTCTCAAAACATTTGGCCATGACTGTACAGTCTATGAATAGGCCCTTCCAAACTACTAGACCATTTCTGGGCCAGATGGAAATGCACATTGTGGAAAGACCAAAAATGGCTTTTCAAAGATTGCGTATTACCGCTTCTAAATTATCCTATTGGTTACCTCTTCCATTTTTCTTCTAAAATACTGCTTGTTGATGCCTCAATCATATCCTCAGTAAATCATGAGTGTAGGGACGCTGGGACTATTTCATTTGTCATGTTAGCACTTTTTAATGTCTTGTTCCATTGGTTTAAAACGTGCCTTGGTAATGATGACCGTGGCCCATTACAGATATTGTGTGATACCTGTTTCCCACCTCCTCCACGGACATATAAAAATCAGGTCATGTGATCATGAAAGAGGCCAAACGCTTCAATATTGATTTTGCCCTTTAATGCTGTACCTTCCACATTCCTCTTTCTAACCTGTATTTAGCAAGGAACAAAGCAAACCTAGTACCTTACGCTTTAGCAGTAATCTTATCACGCCACGCATGTGCTTCCCATGTAAATAGAATAATAAGGACTTTGTAGAGACCACACTGTGGGGACGAAGTTTTACACCTCCATAAACATCGGGTACGGAGATTCCGTGTGTCGCACCTCTCACTAATGAGCTGCACCCTTGTCTCTTCCCTCAAACTCAAAATATTTAATAAATTATGTATTTCAATTGTACTGTATTTACCTAAATATGAGATGCATAATTTGTCTGAAGAAAACTATAATTGTTATACAATACAAAAAAAATACTAGAGATGACCCCCCCCCCCCCCCCTCTTTATAAACACTTTGGGCCTGATTCATTAAGGAACATAGGCAAGAATTTGAGTAAGTTTTCTTACTCAAGTTCCTTAATGAATCAGGCCGTGTGTGTGTGTGTGTGTGTGTGTGTGTAGAATTATTTTTTATTTTTTTTTATAGATATTTTCAACAAAATTCATTTTGTAAAGCGAGGTAGCAGTGCAGGGTTAATATACATTTTAATTTTATTAGTTAAGTAAATCAGGATTATTTTCTCCTTGTCATCATGTTCCCAAGTCCCTAATCCTTACTTTCCTGTCAATAACAAGATACGTGGAAGGGATAAGAAGCTTATTTTTTTTTTTTATCAAAAATCCTCTTAAGCTTTGTGCATTTTGTCAGCAAGGAATAAAACAATTACTGGTGCACAGAATACTGTATGCTGTCAGGCTTTTAAATGTTTTGAAGTGTTTCACAGTGCAGAATTTCATGAGATGGTCCCATTGCTACATAAAATATATAATTAGGTTAATGCATCCCTATGCCTGGGTCAAGTATCCGATTAATTTCTGCTGTTGTGTTAAAATGTTTAACTATAAAAAAAATAAAAAAAAATTCTACTTTCTAAATTTTCCTATGACAAGCCCTTATGATGTTATTTATAGCACTACCTAAAGTAATTCCTCTCTGTCCAAATTCACCTTTGGTACACAAACAAGCTAAAACCTTCTCCCTTTTGGCAAAACATTATTATAATTTTTTACATAAAGTTGTATTAAGATTTTTCAGAATCAATGAATGGGGGAGAGGAGGGAATTGGCAAAAACATTTTCAGTAAAAGGTTTTATAGTTTTGTCTGAAGAATCTCTTAAAATAAAAGCGATCTACTCACCTGCACCAAGTCCATCCATGCCAGGAATGTCCTCTCCAAAACTAGTTTAAAAAGATAGTAAACCAGGTTAGTAGAAGATATATATAACGTTTTTCTCATGGCAGAGAATATATAGACATAGAAATTTTCAATGCTCCCTCAAAACGCGTCTGGTCCACCTTTCCGGTGCTTTTTAAAAATAAAGGTGTACTATAAGATGGATTGCACTATGTCAAAGAGAGCAAATACTGCTTATAAAAATTATCAAGTAAGTTGTCACTAAATGGGTGAGGTCCATATAGAGCCCACAAAAAGCGCGGAGGTCCATATAGAGCCCACAGACCCCAAGTTGGTCACCTCTGCCTTAGAATATGAACTTTGCAATATTTCTAAAATTGTAGATACCAAATATGTTTCAAAAGGGTAAAAATAAACTGTTTGCCTTACCAGGATATACCATGATCACTGTATTGAACAAGAATCGGTTTGAGAGGGGGAGATGGGGTTGGGAGACATCTCAGAAAAAGGCAGTGTGGAATTAGTCATATGCTTAGGTACAAACTTGCTCCATTCTCCAAAAAGACAATTCCAAGAAACTCCAGGTGGAAGATTTAGCAAACATTCTAAGAAGGAAAAGAAGAGGTGTGGCCCATATGACCCAATCAGATTCTAGCTATCTTTTTCTAGAATGTACTAGATAAATTATAGGTAGAATCTGGTGGTTGTGGGCAACCCCTCCAATCTTATTTTTTTGAAGGTTTGGTAGATCTACTCCCAAGGCTTATTTTATTTACGATGACTTTCTGTGAGGATCTGCAGGATTACCAGCTATAGACCACAGCTGACAGTGCATCGTCAACTGCACATTATTCTTGTGGAATGACCCAACAAGACGAAGTATTATGCAAGTCCCACCAATGATTAACAAAAGGGAATGTTCTGGTCATAGTGGAAAATGTCTTTCCTGCTATCCAGGAGATCAGTTCCTGGAAAGAGGGTGCAATTGTCCCAGAAGAAAACTTGGATGAATACAGACAGAAAAATTGAGAACTTGCAAAGTAGTTTGCAATGTTTTTAGAAGACTTTCATGCCACACAGTGCCAAATAATCAAATTATAGGTGTAAGAAGCAATGCTAGATTTAAAAATAATACTCAAACTGGTAACCAGTACGAAACTGGAATGCAAATACAGCCATGGACTCTCACAAGACTCTATACCAGTAATATGGTAAATTGTAATGTTTAGTGGGCTATTCCTTCTCCGGCACATACAGCTGTAATCTTTTGTTGGAAATACAGCTTCAAATAATTCTAGTAAAAACAAATTGCAGACTGGAAATGTCTATGTTTGTACTTGCTAAATAAAACCCAGGCATCATGGCTGCAAGATATGCACTTATCTACAGAAAGCCAGGTCTTGAGAAGCATTCAGCATTTGGTGAAAAATCAACAGCTTATCTTGATTGGCTTCTCAGTTCATCATCATCAACATTTATTTATATAGCGCCAGCAAATTCTGTAGCGCTTTACAATTGGGAACAAACATTAATAAAACAATACTGGGTAATACATACAGACAGAGAGGTAAGAGGGCCCTGCTCGTAAGCTTACAATCTATGGGACAATGGGAGTTTAAAACACAAGGGCACGTGCTACATCATATTGCACACTGGACCAGCTAGAATGCAAAGGTAAAAGTATTGAGTGGGCTGTGTGTGTAGCAATGTTGGTCAGAGGGTTGTTGTGTTGTGTTAGCAGTGTAGAGGGTGGTAATAGGGTAACCTAGGGAGATTAAGATGGTGATTGAGGAATATCATAAGCTTGTCTGAAGAGGTGGGTTTTCAGAGAACGCTTGAAGGTTTGAAGACTAGAGGAAAGTCATATTGTGCAAGGGAGGGGATGCCACAAAGTGGGTGCAGCCCGAAAAAAGTCCTGTAACCGAGAATGGGAGGATGTGATGAGAGTTTAAGAGCGACGTAGATTTTGTGCAGAACGGAGGTGTCTATTTGGGAGATATTTTGAGACAAGTGAGGAGATGTATGTCGGTGCAATTTTGTTGATAGCCTTGTATGTTCGTAGAAGAATTTTATATTTGATTAGTTGAACTTGAAATACAGGCAACCAATGCAGAGACTGACAGAGTGGTTTAGCAGAGGAAGAACATTTTGCAAGGAAAATCAATCTAGCCGCTGAGTGCAAAATAGATTGTAGGGGTTCAAGTCTGACTTTGGGAAGACCAGTAAGGAGGGAATTGCAATAGTCGATTCGGGAGATAAGTGCATGAATTAATGTTTTTGTGGTGTCTTGTGCAAGATATGTGCGTATTCTGGAAATGTTCTTTAGATGTATGTAACATGATTTAGATATAGAGTCGATGTAGGGAATAAATGAGAGTTGTGAGTCAAGGATTACACCTAGGCAGCGAGCTTGCGGGGTGAGATTTATGGTCATGTTATCAACAGAAATAGAAATGTCAGGTAGGAAGCTTCTGTTTTTGGGTGGGAATATTATTAATTCAGTTTTTGAAAGATTGAGCTTGAGTTGGCGAGAAGACATCCAAGATGAAATGGCAGAAAGACAGTCAGTAACGCGAGACAACACAGATGGTGAGAGATCAGGAGAGGATAGATAGATAGATAGATCTGTGTATCATCCACATAGAGATGATACTGAAATCCAAAGGAGCTTATTAGTTTTCCAAGAGAAGTGGTGTAGATAGAGAATAGAGTTAAACTTAAAACAAACTATCTTAGAATTGGGAACACACGAGGCATATTCTTTCATATGTCCTAAAAATATTGCAATAACCTATCGATTATTCTGTGGTACGCCTACCTGAATACACAGAGTATCTGATGACCTCTCAAGGTAATATGCTATAGGTACCAGAATAAAACTGAAACCTATTAGAGACATGGAGAGGTTCCTCTTGTACTCTGCATGTGGCTTTTGATAGAGAAAAAAAAAACACAGTTAAAATTCTAATTCCTACCCCATCTACTTACCCTATAACACCCTTCTTTGGAGGTTTGCTTTTAAAGGTTTTGGACGCCCTCTGTTTAAATTTTGGAGCTCTCTTGGGTGTTGGAGCTAGTTTTTCTGCAGGGGTGTCCGGTGGCGCCGTTAACCCGTTTGTGTCCTTTGTGTTTATTTCTTGTGGTTCATCTTCTATATCTTGCTCCTCTTGTACATCCTCTTCTTCAGCTGCGTTCTCCTCTTTTTTCTCCTCTTTGTTAAAGGTTTCCTCGTTCTTCTGTTCCTCTGCGTTATCCGTGTCCTGGATGTCATTTTGTGCCACTGACTCTCTCCTTTTTTCCTGTACTTCCTGGTCGTCGGGGTCAGTGACCGTTATGGTCGTCTGGACGTTTAATTCAACTGTTTCTGTCTTCTCTTCTGGTGTGGATTTTTTAATCCTGTAAAGGGAAAAAAAACTCTATAAACATTTATGGCCGGCCAGAAATGGGATCCGTTATAGAGCACTAGACAGCTGGAGAACACTTCGTAAGGACACATGTGGACATAGCACTCACCACCTATCCTAAAGCTTCACCTTGTTAATGACAAATAGAACCTAACACAGGCATTAAAGGCAGAGCAGGGTTAGAAAAATAACCTTGGAGGTTTTTTACTTTATGCTACCCCTTGAAACCAAAGTTGCCTTTCCTGGAGACTCTTGAGATAATGGGAGACTTCCAGGACTTTTGGGAAAGTAGACAAAACCACCCCATAAACTGTCTTGCCTACCTATCACCTGGCAGATACCTACAGCTATAAACCTATTGGTGTTTGACAATGATAAGACTGTTGTAAATGTGATGACCCAACCCCCCCTTGATTATTATAAGTGTTGGGGGGGGGCTAGGAAAGGTTTTAAAAGGCTTTGGGATTGTATAAATAGTGTAGGTGGCTGCAATATATGCATTTTATTTTTTCCTTTATAAAATGTTTTGCCAGAAAGGGTGTTCCCAATTTTCAAGTATGTCCTGCCTCCATGGCATTGGCAACATCCTTCCTTCTGTTTAGCGTGATGCTTGATTTTTAATCTGCCATTTTTAGAATCTATCTTAAATGATTTTTGTGAAAGTCGCCAACTATCTTTGGAACCCTTCCAGGTGCCAAACTTCTGCGTCATCCCTGGGGTGGTTTGCTGTCAGAAGAGGGCAGGACAGGTCACTAAGAAAGCAGACTAACGGTACCAAAAAATGAAGACAAATTAATTATCTAGTTAATGCAGGCGATTGGGACAGGCAGCAGGTTGAGATGGTCAGAGTTTAGGCAGAAAGTCAGCAACAAGGAATCTGGTTAGAACACTGGCAAAATCCATTATAAAGTAATTTAGTCAAGCAATGTTTGCAAAGAGGAGCATGTTGTTGCAGATATGGATCCAAGATGGCTGCTGTTGAGCACAGAGTCCAGTAACAAAGATGGCCACAAGTAAATGAATAGGAGACAAACTGAGCAGGCAGCCTTTACAAACAGAGGGACAAACTGGCATCTGGAGTTCAGGCAGGGATTGAAAAACGGTCTAACCTGAATGGAATTAGCTGAGCAGAAACAGATGTGTGACTTTATAATACCTCTAAACATAAATCCAGGCAAAATCAGGACAAGATAAAACTTCGCCCCTGATCTGCCCAAGCATTGCCCATCAATTCACACAAACTGTGCCTTAATCATGTCCATTTTCCAATCAACCATGTCCACTTTCTGGTGACACTCCGCCCACTTTGAAGCAAGCCACACCCCTTTCAAGTTGTGCAAATTATGGCTGCCCTGCTGAAATTGGGAGGTTAAACTGTCTTGGTAACATGACGGGTGGACAGACTTATTTGTCTATACACACGTTACTGAGCACAATAATAGCCATATTTTTTATAAATGTTATATATTAATATATGAATATTTATAGTGCATTCACTTGTTTAATGAATATAAAATGAATAACCATACAGTCTGCTCAGCGTAGAGGTGAATGTAGATTCCTGTAATTGTCTTAAAGGGATATTGCATAGGTTGAAAACTTATATTTTGCATACTGTATCTTGTCCAGTGAGCCATTCACCCCAGTTTTTAAATGCAACTAAAAGCCGGACTTGGTAGATACTTATCGATGTTTCCTTTTGAATGGCTCATGTTTCTTGAATCTCCCTCCGCCTCCTCCACAGTCTTCATCTAGATTCATCTGAAATGGATTAGATACAAATGTGTCTTTAGTTGTACGGAATACTTGCTCTTTACAAAAGTAAATTCAATTACACCACCTTTCTGACAGTGCTCAGATACTGCCACCGGCTATAGATATCCTATCCTATCCTATCCTACCACTGGATACATTTCTTAGAAATCCATGTAAAGTGCGTACTTTAAGGCCAATTTTATCCTCTGCGACTGTTTAAGTATGTTCATCGGACTTATATTTGGCGTCTTTTTGCATTCTCTGCATAAAAAAGGTCGAAATAGATGAATATGTGACATGATTCATTTGTTAAACCCAAGAAAGTCTCCTACTGGTCTTAGCCATAGTTTGGCCACTAGAGGTGCTGTTCCATTGAAGTCTATGGTGTGTTAGGAAAAATTGCTTTATTTCTGTCAAATGAAAAATATCTTCTTGTCATTTTAATTAGATGAATATTTATGAGGCAAACTAAGCTCCCGTGCAGAATAACTTATGTTCATTTATGTTTATACCAGACGCAGGCAACCTGTGGCTCGACAGCTGTTGGGAAAACAACAAATACAGTTTTCAATGCCAGGCAGATGGTAGATTTAATGGTCACCCCCCCCCCCCCCCTCCCCCCCCGACCCATCATTTTTTTTGTTACAAGAAATAAAGCACTTGAATGCAAAGCCTTTATTTGTGGAGGAGGCCCTTTATTCAAATGCAGGCCAGACTTTCTATCGGTGACTACAGGGAACCATAACATTTTCATAGAACACTTTACCACATACGTATTCTGACACCACTAAAGCTGTATAATATATTGGGGACAGTCACTATGAGAAGTTTATGAAAAAATGTTTTGGGACTAATTGAGGAATTCATTGACAAACTTCTATACATAAGGCTCAAAAAGGGGGAGGGACACTCTAGTAAAGGTTTAATTATTTCTTCTTTCTCTGTTGCATATTTTCTAACATACTTTACAAACATAATCTACAAATATTTTGTATAGTTTGAAATCTTCTAATATAAGACAATTCTGAGAGGGCTACAGATATTTTGTATCACTCAGTAAGTCTGACTCATCCATTAATACCAATTATTGAGCTGGGCACTGCAAAATGTCCACTAAGGTTAACACATCTGTTAATATGATTAAACTATCGTGTCTGCTGACAAGCCACATAAGATAGAATTGCCACCAATTCAGTATTTTTTTGATGAAAATTGGATTTTCAGCCAATCTCAATCATGCAGAATAAATGGCAGTGTTTTTCTTTTCTAGTGCAGATGACAATCTGCAGGAGCAGCTTTTCACCTTTGGTTAAAGGGACAATAAACCAAAAAATCAATTTGTTTATTTGAGATAACTTTGTGATTGTGGAAGGAGATCTTTTCCTAATTCTTGTTTTGTAATCCCATCTAAGAAGAAACAACCTCCTGTGATGAAACAAGTTTGATAACACCTTAACCAACTTGTCCCTCGTTTCTCGCATGTGGATTATAGCATGTACTTTTTATAGGCCTTGCTTTTGTTCCCCATCTCAACAGAGTACAACTGCAGTGTCTAATAACATGCGGATAAGGAGATATTGTAGCTCATTGTGAATAGGTATATAGTTTATTTTATATTGGTGATATGGCATGTAATCTGTTATTCATTGTCCTTAAAGTAAAGCCAGGTGGGTTATGGGTAAGAATTAGATTGCAGGATACATATGAGGGGGAAGACCAATTAGTATCCATTGTTCTCAACATGAGTAGTCCAGACATTTTGTCTAGAACCCAGCCAGGGACATTCTGTGGAAACATAGCTCATCTCCATTCCTCCTCCAACCCCTTAGTCCAGCACTCACCAATGTTTAACAAGGAGAGGCCCATGGATTTGCCCAGGAAGGGGAAAACACTATGGAAATTTGACTCAGAGCCACTCCAGGGGGAAAGGTCATAGTCATTCTGTGAATTTGATCCTGGAAGGTGCAAGGTCTGGTTTTGAGTTGCCATTCTCTACTAGAGACTACATATGCAGCTGAGAGAGATCCATGGGATTTGGATTCTGCAAATCCAGGACAACCAGGTGACTAACTCTTAAATCTAGTGGCGTAAGGGACAGATTGTGTAGTAAACCTGCCTGCCATTTATTTACTGTGTGTACATAATATTCTAGGGATTGTTTTTATTCCAATAAATGTACTGTTGTACTTTCTCATTGAGTTACTATACAAATCCTAGAAGGTATTGGGTAGACTTCCCTGGCATAGTAAGGCACCCCTGGGTGACTAGCCAGCGTGAAGTGGTTATAATTAGGGCAGAAAACCTGGTATCTTCACACCTCCCTCCAGCCTAAAATGGTTGGTGACAGAGAACAATAGATTGTATATAGCTACCAACAGTACCAAATTTAAAAACAATATTTCAAGTTCTGTAAAGTTATTGGAACTTATACAGTGGTCGAAGTGGGCATGTATATGGTGGTATGCCATAACGCCACTTATCTTACTGCTTTAAAATAACATAATAAATATATATATATATGAATGTTATTCATTATGTAAGGACACTTGTGTTTTAGTTGTCCTTTTAAACATCAAAATATGTCTTGTACATAGAAATTATATACTTCAGTCAGAGGCATAACTAGACATTTGTATGTCACGTATCAAGTTTTCGTAAGGAACCCATGTAGCGCTCCTGCTTCTATGGTAGTTGCACCTTTTGATTGGAGTATTTCCTTAGCGCGGTCAACATCTTACGCTGTCTGATGAATACTATAGACAATGGAGGGATAGAAGAGCGCTGTAGTGCACAGACCGGCCCAAAATTTTACTACAGACACTTTGCTCATCCAACATATGCTCAATAAACTAAATGTGAATAAAAGTAATCGCCTTTGTTCATGTGTGAGAAAAAAAAAAAGTAAAAATCAGTGAAATTTTATGACATCTTTAACTACTAAATATCAGCATCCACAATCCTTCTGGTTTTGGGTCTAAATAGGGTTACAAGGTTCTAGGTTTTCAGTCACTGGATCCCTCTTTCTCCTAGATACTACTATTTTCACTTTTCATACATTTTAGAATTACAACAATGTGTCCAAAAAGTGTGGACTCCCAGTAACTTGTAATAACATTTTTAGTAAATAATATTTTGAAGGCTAGAAAACACTGCTGCTAAGTCAGTTATCCAATTTTTACCTATAGCCAAGAAAGTAGATACCGCTGCTGCAACGCTTCACAGATCCAATAGCAAAATGGAAGAGCAAGTACTGCGATCATCCATGTGCTAATAATCAGCATCCCTTCACTGATTTCCTAATTTACTCCAAGGAATCACTGAGTACATAGGATACGGCTACCTAAAGATTCCCATTATTGGCAGAGAATGTTTAACAAATTTTGAGATTATTGCTGTAGCCAAAAAGGATACATACTTGTAAAAGGGATAAAGGAGTCTACAAATTTAAGTTTGGAGCTGTGTCAATAATTTGTGTAAGAGACCAGCTGTGGTCTAGTTTTTAAGAGTTTGGAGGAAGATCAAGGTTAACTGGGACAGGGGTTGTAAGGGAAGTTTTGTAAATCCCTGGAATGCAGGAGAAGAAGCTGAGGAAACGGTGAATTAGGCTGCAATCTATATAGCGGGTAGGAGGGATGGCTGTAAGGAGCAGAAACCACACTTGCCAACATTGTGCCGATCCAAATAATAAAAGTTGATGACATAGCTGCACCTTGTGGGGGCATGCCACATCCCCTAGGAGCTAGTCTAGTACTGCAGAAGCATTAGAACACTCTCAACCCACGTCTCCTAATCATAACCATCCCCACTGCGCTTTTCCCTTGGACCTCCGATTCAGCATCTCCTAGAGGCAATGTTCAAAACGTGGGCAACCCTGCTGAGCAGAAGTCTCCCCTCCGACTCAGCATCTCCTAGAGGCAAGGTTCAAAAAGTGGGCAACCATGGTGAGCAGAAGTCTGCTTCTGAGTGTACAAAACAAGACCTTTTGTCTTGTGGGAAGAAAATCTTCAAATAACCATAATACTTGGTGAGTTGCTATTATGTACGTTACTGGACTGGAAAAGACTGTTACTCAGGGGTGAAACTAGTGCTAGTGAAGTCAGGGGCCCATCTAACGTTCTTTTTCTTTTTTTTTCTTTCTTTGCATTAAAAAAATTAAGTACAGCTTGCATGGATAATAGTCCCTCTTTCCCTTCTTTGACTGATATGTCAGTGCTAGACATGGCACTTGAGTCAGCAGTAATACAACACAGATGGCTCGGTCGGCGAGAGCTTGTTTGTGTTACAGGATGGTAGCAGACCTTTAGAGCAAGAACAGCGGAAAAAGAAGAAAGTGGGTCTGATAACAGCTTGAAAGTACCCAACTTGTATTAATCATAATAAGGTGGCTTCAAACACCCCTAGTACCTACAACATGATATATGGTTATTTACTTTTAATATATGATCTGTAATGATGTTCTAGAAAAAGCTAATTGTAATTACTCTCCTGTTACACATTTTCTCATATAAAATTAAAATAATTCACACCACCACTCATCAGATCTAACAATGTTATGTACATGAGATTAACAGTACATTGCGTTTTATGTAACTAACATTGTTTTGAGTTAACAATGGGTGCTGTACACTAGGCGATAGTTTCTGAGCTGAAAAAAGCACATTTCAAAAGATTGCCAATTGAATTGTACTTTTCACACATAAATGTGCTATGTCTATAAGTATACTTCAAATGTATAAGTTTGGACACAAATTTATGCCATAAATGTACAGAACATTAATACTTTTTAGGTGTGCGTTTCAGAAAGTCTAATCAACGTCCTTCTTTCCATCGAGAACAAAGTATACATTAAACATATTGTATTCAATTGCGTATACACATTGTTTGACCAGTACCAAGTAATGAATAAGCTCTATACTGGACAAGTGACTCAACATAAAAACACTATAATGTTAAGGGGTGGAATTGAGAGATGGAAATTGTGATCTACAACAAGTAATATTGAGAAGTAGGAGTTTAACATTCTTAACAGTAAATGGTATCCCCAACTAGAAACACAGTAATAATTCATATTATTTAATCTTATGAGGATACAGATCATTAAAGCTCTATTACAGCAGCATTAGTAATAAGCCAAGATAAATGCACTACCCATTTCATACTAATTTTTTTTAAGTAAAAATGTTTTTACTTAAAAAAATGAGTATCATTGCATTAAATGATGCAAATAATAGCTTGAATTAAAATAACAATACAATAAAATCTATTGTTATTTTAATTGGATGAAACATATTTTTACCAACTTATGATTCAAAAGTATCTAGACTGAAGTTACATTAGTGCACCTATAAGCGGCTAAATAATTCATGTTAAATACTCTTATAAAAACTTAATAACTAATTTCCATTATTCTATTATTTTCTAATTAAATTAAAATATTCTTTTTCTTTACAATGTGAAAATGGAGCCATGTGTATACATATATATATAATATATAATATATATATATATATATATATATATATATATATAATATATATACACACATTATATTTAAACCTACATATGTCCCATTCATCTAGACAATTTTTTTTATAATTGTTTTACGCTTGGCTAAATAAAAGCATTCCATTGATTTGGAGGGAACGTGTTTTTCCCATAAATCATGCAATCATAACAAATTTTCCAACGATTTTTCTTTTCCTCCAATGCACAAGCCAAGGACAATTTTACAAAACATTTTTTATGGCTATACACAAATGACACACTAGAATGCAACTGACACTATGAATCCAAGTTTCCAAACAAAAGGAAGAGCATCCATGGGTTTAAACTGGGATAAAGGATACATACCTTACAGGAATGTGAGGTCCTGTTGCTTGGGCTATTTGTAATGAGCACTAATTAAGTTGCGTGCCGAGCGGGGGAGCATATTAATAGCTACTTAGAGCAGCTCGCTGACATCATTAAGTACTGAGCTGTCAGACATACGTCCAGTCTGCAGATCAAATGCACTGCAGATTAACATTAACTGATTACAATTAACACTGATACTATGAACCCCAAATCCCAACTATGGCTGCCACCTGTACATATGTTCCATCCGATGAATAGAAGTTTAGTATATATTCCAAAATAAAAGCAGAAAACACATCAGAATAAACAAATGTATTCTGTAATGGCAAACTAAGTAGAGGAGAATGCTGGGAAATTATTAGAAGGAATATCTTTTATTCCTCTCATCTGCAATATAATCATCCAGGATTATATTGCGTGAAAGAACTATCATAGAAGGACCCGAATGCAGGAGTGGTGAGTGATGGGCGGGACCCTACTCCGTTTCCATACCTGGAAGACCACTGTCCTGTTTGTAAAATCACACTGTATGCTGGAAAAACAGAGACCAGACTCAACCCTGAGGGAAAGCATGTAATGCTGGCCTGCAAGAACCTGAGTAAAAGCTTGCATCTGTTTGTTGGGTGCTTGGTCACTTTATTAGTGAGTGATGGATGTTTATTTAGAATTACACAAGCAAAAATAGGAATTTTTACTCACCGTAAAATCCGTTTCTCTGCAGGTGGACCTGGAGCTAGGGCACTTCAGTTGTTAAAACTATCCAGTGTGTAGCACGTCCTCTACATTGCCCCTTCCATCTGGAGCATAACTTCTTTAGGGTTATGTGGCATAACAACGGAAAAACCTGAATGAAATCTATAGAATTAAATGGAGCAAAGGGTGGGCAAGCAACGGACTCGGAAAAACAGATTTTACGGTGAGTAAAAAAATTCTATTTTGTCTTTCCTGCTATTAGGGGACACTGTGACCATGGGGACATCACAAAGCTACCACTAATGGAGGTGCTGCTGCTCTGAAACAGCTACGCTTAAGATCTTACGGCCAAAGCTAGTATCCTGAGATGCAAAGCCCTTTGACCTGTAAAATTTAGAAAAGGTGTGGACAGATGGACATGTAGCTGCCCGGAACAATTGTTTGGCCGAAGCACAGAGACCCACTGTCCTTGTTGAACAAGCCTTCAAACCAGCCGGCACTGGTCTAGCCACCTCAATATAGGTCAAATAAACAGTGGCTGTAATCCAGCGAGCAATAGACTGCTTAGATGCAGGCCAGCCTCGGTTGTACGCATCATTCAAAACAAAAAGGCTGCTAGTCTTGCGAATTGAAGCAGTACAGTCCACATAACATCTGAGGGCACGGACTACATCCAAGAGATGCAGATGATTCAGAAGATGCATCATCTAGGAGGACATGTCGAAACGATAATTTCCTGGTTCAAATGTAAATGACATACCACTTTAGGCACAAAATAGGGCTATGTGCAAGGTACTGTCCTGACAGAATGAAAAAACAGAAAAGTTGGTTTACAACACAATGCTTCTAATTCAGACATAAGACCTGCTGAAGAGAGAGCCAGTAAAAACACAACTTTCCAGGTTATATAGTTGAGATCAACTGATTTCAAAGGATCTCTAGTAAAAGCTCTGAGCCACAAAATAAGATTCCAAGGCTCTACAGGGTGTATAAAGGAGGACTGAACCTGACCCCCTGAAAGAATGTCTGCACAACTCTCATTAATGCCAACATGCACTGAAAGAAAATTGAGAGTGCCAAAACCTGCAAGTTCAAAGAAGAGGGACAGAGGCCCTTGTCCACCCCCTTCTGTAAGAAGGAGAACAAGCAGGAAAGACTAAATTGTGAAGTGTGAAAACTATGAATCTCACACCACCAAACGTAAGCCTTCCATACACTGAAGTCATTTGCAGAAGATGATGGATTTCTTGACATAATCATAGTCTGTACTACCTTATTTGAAAAATCTCTGGCCTGAAGAGTCTCCCTTTCTGTAGCCACGCCGTCAAAGCTAGATGACTCAAAGTACCAGAGGGTCGCTTCGGTTTTACTATTGCTAACGGGTAAGAAAGAGCTTTTTCCTCCCCTAGCAACCTAATTGATATGCTTCAGTACCAATCCAAAGAGTGTAATACCATTGAATGTTAGCGACTCAAGAGTTCGTTTGGCTTCTGCATCTTCTGACCAGGATAGTAACCAGGATGTGAGGAAGGGATTCATCTACTTGCTTCCAATGAGATGCAATAGAGAATTGGCTGCTTCCAGAATATGCAATACTAATTTTGTGGAATGTCTAGAAAGATTTGGGGGTGATAAGAAGGCAGAAATATCAATCGGGTCTTTAGGGGTTTGGGCTTCCTTCATGGAATTGAAAGTGCTATGTATTTTGTCAAAAATAAGGTTATCTTAGGACAGGTCCACCAAATGTAGAAGAAAGTTCTTCTGTAGCCGCAACCCGTCCAACAACTTGGGTCAACTGCTGGGAAAATTTTATTTAAAATATCATGGGGTAAATGTATCAAGCTGAGAGTTTTCCAGCGGGTTTGAAAAGTGGAGATGTTGCCTATAGCAACCAATCAGATTCTAGCTTTCATTTTGTAGAATGTACTAAATAAATGATAGCTAGAATCTGATTGGTTTTTCAAACCTCAAATCTCAGCTTGATACATTTTTACCCAGGTGTGTAGTGCCGACGGTAATACACGTTATATGCAGTTTCATTAATCAATGAGGACATTGATATGCAGGAAATACTCTCTCTGACTTCCTGCCACACCTCCTCTACAGGCGGTGGACCTAAATCAGATTTCCATTCCAATTCCTGCCAACGATGGGAGGCAGATGTGTCCCCTAAAAGGATGTGGAACAGTATGGAGATCATAGCTCGTCCCAGAGACAAAGTTTCTTAAATAGGGTGGGTGTGCAAAAAGAGTCTCGGATTGGGAGGTAGTGGGCAAAGTTTGGAAGAATTCAGAAAGCATTTTGGGGAGATATGAAGTGTCAGGGCTTCCGATTTTGATCTTATATCTGTAGTTATCGATGAGTGTATACAAACTAGGGAGTGTAACACATGGGTGTGTGAGGGTTAGTAGAATATAATCTTCAGAAAGGAATATTTTATAGCTGGAGTCCTCCACCCACACTCACTAGATATCTGGGGAAGCTCATATCATGGCTGACAGGGGCTCTATCACCAAGGCAAACACCAAGGGTAAGAGTGGGCATCTGTCTTGTGCCATTATGAATTTTGACTAAGTTTGAGAGGGGTCCATTTATCGGAACTCTGGACACTGGTGAGGAGTACAGTGCTGTAATTCCTCTGAGAAAATCGCCAGGCAAGCCCATTTATTTTAGAGTTAGGGTCATAAATTGCCAAGAAGGCCTGTCAAATGCTTTTTCGGCTTCAAGCGACAGGATGACTGTTGAAATTTTGCTTTTGTTCGCAATTTGGATTAAATCAATCGTCCTCGTATTATTCCTGGCTTAACATCCAGGGATAAAATCCACTTGATCACGATGGATTAGTGTGGACCTGATTCAAACATATGGCCATTTTAGGATATATTGGTCTGTAAATGTTGCGGTTATTAGGGTCTTTTCCTTGTGGATGACTAAAATCTGGGCCTTTAGCATTGTGTCTGCAAAGGGATCTCCTGGAAAGCCACATTAAATAAGGAGCAATGGTGGGGGATCAGGTAGTCGGAACATTTCTTGTTATATGTTGCTGACAAGCCGTGGAGGCCTGGGACCTTACCAGATTTCTGGTCCTAAATTTCTTAAGCAGTCACCATACTAAATTGCATTGCAGACTGTCGGGAGAGACACAGAAGGTCTATTTTTGATAAATCAGTTATTAAATCCTCAGGCTAAGGGGGACATCTGGGTGGGGAGAAGGTTAGAAAGGTTGCAATAGTACTTGTGATATTACTCTCTGATGGTCTTAGGATTGTAGGTGAGATTATTTGTGGAAGCTTTGATGGCTAGACGATTATGGCTAGACCGTCTGGATCGAAGTCTAGATGCTAAAATTGTATCTGCTATGTCCTCTTTCTTGTAGAAGGTTTGACTGAGCCATTTGAGCTCGTAAGCTGTCTGTCCAGAGACTGTCAGATTCAATTCCCCTTTCACCTTCCTAATTCTCTGCAGGAGGTCCGGGTCTAAGGTTCGCTTATGCAGGTGTTCAAGATCTTGAAGCTGTTTAGTCAGCTCAATCATCCTGCATAGCATCTTTCTTAGCCTTACAGGCCATTTCTATCAAATGACTACTGATTATGGCCTTGTGGGCATCCCACAGAGTACCAGGAGCAACCTCCGGAGTGTTATTAAGAGTAAAATAGTCTTCAAGTAAATCTTTAATTTTGAATGTAGTCTCTGGGTTATGGTAGAGACCCTCATTGATCCTACATGTTGAGGAAAGGAGATGAGAAGCCGGCTGACATATCTACTGTGATAGGAGTCTGGTCGACCAGGTGATGAGGTAAACTCTGGGTGGTAGGACTTTAAGGATCAGGTCGTGGCTGAGCAGAATCAAATAAATTCTTGAGTAAGAGGAATGGACATTCCTCCCTGGTTAGGGGTTTTCTGACCTGTAAAGGTGGTGCAATTTTAGAAGAGCAGAGAGACTTTTAGCTTTCTGGGCATCTGATTTGTCTGGGGAGTGGAACACAGAGAAAGATCTATCCAAAGATGGGTTCAGAACTGAGTTGTAATCACTTGTAACTATAGGTTCACCTCTTCTAATAGACAAGAGCTTATGTCCCAAAGTCGCGAATAACTGGTGTTGATATTGGTTTGGTGGGTAAAGATTAACCAAGGTGCAAATAAAATTATTGAGTTTACCTAAAAGGATGCAGTATCTTCCTTCCTTATCCCTTTAGGAGTCCAAGATTTCAAAGGTGATGTGACCAGCAATTAGAATTGTCACCCTCTCCCTATTGTTTTGTCTGGTGTAACAGGCATTGAAAATTGTAGGATAAGATTTGGATTAGAGTTCTGGATGGAGGGTTTGGGAAAAATGACTCTCCTGAAGGAAGGCTCCTTTGGAGGGCAAATAACATGTCTCTCTTTTTAGGACTGTTCAGCCCCTTTAACGTTATGGGAAAGTATGCATAGGGGCGTGATGGAGGTTTAGAAGGGAAATGCCAGTTTAAATGTTCAGATGTGAGACTTAGAAAAAAACAGGTGGTAAATGGATTATCCATGAGTAGGCAAATAGGGGGCAAGAGAGGGACAGGTCATACAGTATACTGATCACCGACCTTGGGTCCTGTCCTTGGGAAAGGGGTGACAGCTTCATTGGTGCCATTGTGTCAGCAAAGGGCATAGCTGCTTTTTGAGAATAAAACTTGTGACTTTACTGAGGCATGAGGTACCTTAATAAATTCTTTCTTGTTTTGTATTCAAGAATCATCAATATAGGTCAAATGAATTGTCTTTAAATACACATTTCCATTGTCGTAAGCAGATTCAGTTGGAGCACAATTGCTGAATTTACATTCCCAAGGAACAGCGATGGGAGCTCACCGTACACTTTTATATGCCAGTGTTGTTATTTTAGAAACTTTGCTAAGTAGGGAACACTGCTATTCTGTACTTTTGGATACAAAACCATGGCAATTTTAAATTTAAGGTCAGGGCTGTTCTGCCCCCTTAAGTTACCTTAGAGATAGCATTTGCAGTGCCATCTTGACTACCCTCTCCATGTGAATACTTAAAAAGGAGAAAAAACACTTCCCATCCTTCCTCGGTCAATGTGTGAATGAGTTAAGGAGGAAGCTCCGTGTGGCACCAATCACCTACGCTTCATCCTGCAGTCTGTCAGGCGATGTCCCCGCACACACGCTAGGTGCAGGGGACGGTTGCCTTCTGTTCTCCCCGGCAGTCCTATTGCTAGGCAATGGGATGCTACCTCCAGGATTCTGCAGGAGTTGACCAATGACCCCAGATCCACCAATTAATCCTCAGCAACCTGTATTTAAACTAGACTCTGGCACCACTGGGGTGCCAGAGTATCTAGTCCCTAGCCTCCAGTATTGTGTATCCTGTTCTACTGATGTCTCGGATTTTGACCTCAGTTCTGCCTGACCACTCTTTTGGATTCTCCCTTGGACCCATCCTGATTCTCTGGTTTTGACCTTTGCCTTCCTGATGCTTCTTCTGCCTTATCCTCCGGTACCTTTTCTGCCCGTTCGGGTTTGACCTTGGATTGTACAACTCCGTTAGTTCACCATACCTCGCTGGTAGCTATCTGGGAGTGCCGCGAACCTGCACGTCTCTGCAGCTTAACCAAAATCTCCTTGCCAGGATCCCTGGAGAAGACCCGAGGTGTGTTTAGACTCCGCGCCTCCCAGTGTAGCCACGCCAATACCGGCAGGTAAGGCCATCAGAGCAAGTTTGTTCGTGACACAGTCATTGTATTATCAGAGAGCCGAATGCTGGAGTGGTAGATGTACTCTGCCAGACAAATACGCTGCTAATGCAATGAAAAACATTTATTATAAGTTGCGCTAGTGCCTTTATCTCCAGCTTTTAGTGATTTTAATGCATATTAGTGTTTTTCGCACATTTTTGTGCTAAATATTTCCTTAGTGGTTCTATTTTTATAACTTATTTACATCTCAGATTTCCACATGTGGATAAAGTTTTTCTCAGGTAAATTTTGGAGGCAAATCAAAGTATCAAAAATAGTGGAGAAAGCTGTAAAATGCATTTATTATAATTCATTAACAGTATTGTGAACTCTGGAAGTCATTTCTAAAGAACGAAGTGCAGCCGGCAGATTAGACCATTTTAAATAAATGATTAAAATGTATTGCAATTATCTCTACTTTATGATGCAATTAAAAGATAAATGTAACCAAATGATAAATACATTAGGGTTCAGCTCATAAGTTTAAGATTAAAAACAAAAAAATACTAGTATCCAACACAGTAAGAGAAAGTAAGAGAAAGAGAGTAAGATAAACAAAAATATTTTGTACATCTGTTATAGCAAAAAAAAATAACACTTAAAGCATTGCTAATTATAAAAAGTACAGGAGAGTCGGGAAACAAGGACATACAAGGTAAACAAAATAAAGGTATATGTGAAAACAAAGGGTGATGATGAGGATGATGATGGAGGTCCCCGTTTGTGAGAGAGCTCACAGTCTAGAGGGAGAAGGGTACAGATAACAACAGAGGAGAGAGTATGGATTAGATTGAAATAGTAGTGTGGGGTTAGTACAGAGAATGGGTTTTCAAAAGGCTGGGGGAAAATCTCATCAGGATTGGTTAGGAATTCCATAGATTGTTAGGAGCACTGAAGAAGTCTTGTTGGCGGGAGTGAGAAATGGTTGTCAGAGAGAAGGCAAGGCACAAGGGCTGGGGGGGCATTTGCCTCTCGGGCCGATCCCATAGTGGGCAGGGGCGCACGCAGGGTGGGTTTCTGGGTCTCCAGAAACCCCTCCATTCCGCTAACGAAGTGCCCCACATAGCGGCACTGTACTATATAGCAGCCGCGGCGCTGTCAAAGAAGCGTCCGCGGCGGTGCTGTAATATACTCTTTGTTGTATAGTACAGGTTTTAATCCAAAACACAGCAAGTTGCTTCCATGAGGCGATCCTCCTGTGCAGGTGTGCAGGGGCGCACGCAGGGGGGGGGTTCTGGGTCTCCAGAAACCCCTCCCCTCCGCTAGCGAAGTGCCCCACATAGCGGCACTGTACTATATAGCAGCCGCGGTGCTGTCAAAGAAGCGTCCGCGGCGGTGCTGTATTGTATACAGCACTGCTGCGGACGCTTCTTTGACAGCGCTGCGGCTGCTGTATAGTACAGTGCTGCCGAAATGGAGCTGCCGCGCAACAGCTCTCTCGCGCCCCTGGTGGTTTACCTTGGGCTGGGTCACTGGGCTACCTACATTTTTTTTTTTTTCCTTTAAAATAGGCTGAGTTGAGTCTCAATCCCTGGGCTAAAATATTCCTGCCATCCCCTGCGCAGGTGAGAGGTAGATATAACCCACACCATTGTTCCTCCTGAATTATTAGTGACCAGCACAGGTTATGAGCTCTGGTGTTTAGTTTTGATTGGTTGTGAAGCACTTTTTATTTATTTATTTCTAACTTGTTTTATTTTTATGTTTTTTACTTGTGGTGCCTCACGTCTTTCTTGTTGGCAGGTGACAATCTTTATGACCTTAATTTAAATGGTCTCCCATTATTGAGCAAAATGTGAGGCTTCGCTCCTTTACATAAATTCGGTGGCTCTCTTCATCATCGCTTTTCTTCTTCTTGTGGTAGGCAGGAAGGCAGATAGGATCATTGGGTGCCAGCCAGAATATTCTCCCCCAGATCCTCAGCACTTTTTGCTCCAACCACTTCTTTTGAGGACTGGAGGGTGGTAGGGACATATCCAAGGTAGAGGAAGGCTAAATTGCTCAAGCCTCAGACTAGTAATGCTAACAGTGACTTAATGGGAATATGTAGCACGTTCTTCTGGTAAAACTCTAAAAATATTACAGATATTTGAGATCACCTGTCCAGAAGAATTCTGGCAGCACAGTGGCCTAGTGGTTAGCACTTCTGCCTCACAGCACTGGGGTCATGAGTTCAATTCCCGACCAATTGTCCACCTTATCTGTGTGGAGTTTGTATGTTCTCCCTGTGTTTGCGTGGGTTTCCTCCCACACTCCAAAAACATACTGTTAGGTAAATTGGCTGCTATCAAAATTGACCCTAGCTCTCACTCGCTGTCTGTCTGTCTCCCTGTCTGTGTGTGAGTGTATGTTTATATTAGGGAATTTAGACTGTAAGCTCCAATGGGGCAGGGACTTATGTGAATGAGTTCTCTGTACAGTGCTGCGGAATTAGTGAAGCTATATAAATAAATGATGATGATGATGTATGGTATCTTTATAAATGTTATCAAGAGGTACTGGGTCTGACAATCACTCAGGCAAACTGCCCAGAACCTCACTTGGCCTTACTGCTCTCTTCCAGAAACCTTCAAGGTCTTGACCCTCCTCCTCTGTTGATCTGGACACGACAGAGAAATATGTCCTTCACTGGCTTCTTTCTGGACTGTCTGTGGAATCTCAGAGCAAGAGGGACCTAATTATCTGCACTTGTGGCTAAGCCATTTCACTTTTCGCTCATTTCACTCATTCTACTTAGGTCAACCTGTCCAGCGTTATTGCCACCAGTAACTACAACTTTGTACACAATGTTGTCAAGATAGAATAAACACAAGTAATGCCAATTCCTTGCCCTCTTCCTGAATGTAGTGTGTAGTTAGTCTAACAAGTCAACCTCAGGTGACCTGTATACATTCTTTAGAACTTTGAGGTATTCCTAAGAGCCCTGATCATTTTGAAGAGGTACCTCATCAGCTCTTCAAATCGTCACTGTCTATTTGTGGCATGGCCGTGCCTCTACCCAGATCTATCTATCTCTGAACTCACTGCAGGTTAGAAAAAAGGACTTGATTTCAGGAAGTCAACTGTGGACAGAAGGGCCATGCTTTTCTCATTGAGCGTGTCCAAGGTGTTACTTAACTTCCTGAATAGGCTTTATTCATGCTGAAGGTGCTTGAGGAATTTTTTGAAGATCCGGACAGCATATGTCAGCATATCTTTGTACTAAGGGCTTGAGATAAATCCATTCATATGGGTTTAACTAAGACGGGAAAATTATAAAGAAGAATGTGATGAGCAACCATTACGGAACTTAGCGCTTACTACAAGGTAGGTGTACTTCCATTTTTTATTTTTAACCACTTGAACCCCACCCAAAGCTACATTTTTAATATTGGGTGGGGTTATCCTTTAAGCAGGTAAGGGAGTCATACTTGAAGGACATGATTTAAACAAATGAAATGTCTGGGTAGTGTCAATGCATTCTACTCTGTCACAGGACCAGGAAAGCAAAGGCTAGAGCTAGGAGTAGCAGCTGGTTTGGGGCTTCTGGCTTCCTACCAGGTGAATCTAGCGCTATGGAGGAGTACCAGTATAAAGTACTAGGTATAATCCAAACTAAGCACATTTTATTTTTGACTAAATAAAAGGTTTTCAATTATATTTATTTGCACAAAATGTTTACTTTGCACCCAATGAAAATTGCTAATTCATTTACTAAATTTGCATTAACCCCTTGACTGCCATCAAGGTAGGACTTGATCACAGTCTGTCCTTCAATGTAAATGCCACACTGATAGGCATTTGTTCCCTTATTCGTCTCCTCCTAGACACACAAAGGCTAATAACACAAGAGGGGGAGCAAACTCATAGAGATCCCAACAAAAACGGCATCTTATGACAGCAGGAAACACTGGTGACAAGATCAATTGTGTTTCCCGATTGAAAAAGGAAACGTGTCCGGAATTTAAGTGCAGCATGTGGCGATATTAAATTTTACTTGTAACATTTCATTGTATATTTTATTACTTGAAACAATTTGGCACGTTTGCAATGTGAAAACCTGACGTGGTGCGCTGCAAAATTCTTTGGATGGGGTGGGGGGTCATGCCTACTAATTGTGCAGTAGTAAGCAAGGAACAGCTAAGCAGACGGAGCGGAGATCAAGGGGTAAATGTATCAAGCTGAGAGTTTTCCGGCGGGTTTGAATAACCAATCACATTCTAGTTATCATTTATTTAGCACATTCTAGAAAATGATAGCTAGAATCTGATTGGTTGCTATAGGCAACATCTCCACTTTTCAGACCCACTGGAAAACTCTCAGCTTGATACATTTACCCCAAAGTCTTTAATTAGGCACATTTTGCACCACAGGCCAGTTAGCTGCACTGCGGAAGAGAAGCAAATCCTTTATGCACTTCATTCAATATAAAAATAGCTTCAAACTCACAAAAATGTTACACGTAATAAAAACACTTCTGATCCCCTCCTCCCCAGTGTCATAATCAATTTAAGACATAAATTAGGTTAAACCGAGCAGAACGTTTGAAAGGATTTATTTCGTGCATGGGGTGTAACCTGGCAGAAGGTTGGATTTCGATGTGACAGATCTACACCTTTGCACAGTGCTTATCTTCTGATTTTACTGCAAACCTGGACACACATGTAGCGTTCACAGGCATGTAATCAGGGGCTGGCTGGCAAATTGTACCCCTAGGGGGCGAGACTCCAGGTCCCACTTTTAAATGCAATAGGTAGGCCAGATAGGTGCCCCTATCAAGAGGGATTTGCAGAATGCATCCTTCTATAGACATTCCAGTGATATCATATTATTATGTAAAAGCATTTAACAAAGCATAATAAGCTAAAAATAATAATAATAATGTGCATTATTTTACTTGCATTATTGGACAGCGGTAATTTTAATGGTGTCAAGTCAAGTAAATGCACCTTGCTGGTCATTTTCCACCGAGCAGCTTTATCTGCCTGAAGGGATTAGTTGATTGCCTCGGACGTATGCTTGGAAGAGTGCCTGAGTAAGCACATTTTTAATCCGTTACATCAGAGAACATGTTGGACTGCAGCATGTGAGGGAATGCAAAGAAAAAAACCTCTTTAACGAACTGTGACATAAGGGAGCGCTGGGGACAGGTCAGTAAAGGTCAGACCCACCTGCGACCCACAGAAAGCCAGAAATCGGTTCCCTATATTTCATTTACTCTAATTCCTCCATAGTGTGGCCCTCCCGTTGTTTTCCAGTGTGTGCCAACCTGTGCAGCCACCCGGCGGATGGGTGCAAACGGGGCTGGTCTGCCCACGCACCAGCTCCTGCGCATGCTAAGAAGTGGAGACTCCGAAATCGCCTTTTCCTTTCCAAATTTTGCTGAAGTGCCCAGTGTCGCCATTTCTGCCTCTATTGGGGTGGTATACTTCAACTGTACCCATGTCTGGTTATAGCCACGTCTAAGTACCAACACCCATGTCAGTTGTCCCACCCAAGGAGTGTGGACATTTCTGGGGGGGGGGGTAAAAGACTGGGGAGGGCGCAGGAGACTGAGGGTAAGCCGAGGCTGGGAATCAAGATTTCTATCTAGATGATTCACTTATTACACATATCACAAGTTTGTTCTGTTTTGCATTAATTACTGTTTTTACCGGGGGTGATGGGCAGCCCTTATGGGTCACCTGCTCGTGATGTCACCGGAGTCTCCCTCCTTTTGGGGGGGGGGGAGCTGAAGGTTCCAGCCCTCGAGGGGAGCTTTAGCCAACTTGACTAAACAGGGGCCCGCCTTATCTTTGCAGCGAAGGTGGCCCATCAGACCCTTAGGGGCATATGTAACAACTAATGAAGTAACACTTTCGGGCACTTACCGTAAAATCCACGGCACTCATAGTGTCCCGCATATTTATGAACGGTGCATCCAATATCGTGGATATCTGCTGCTTTGCATTCTGCTTCGTTTTTGGGAGCAGTCACCATTTAATAGTATGATGACTGCTCCCTACCGCAATCTAACAAGTTCCGAAAAATAGTTTTTTTTGGAAACTTGTCATGTTAATGAAGCTGGCGTACATTATCATAAATGAAAAATTTCAGTGCTGTCAACTCTGCTCCAAAGAAGAGATCCGGAGACAGCGCATTACGAAGAGGACGTGGTCAGTATATTTTTCTTATCACAGAAACAGCAGTTTATCAGAACTGCTGCTTCTGTGTTGGGTTCTTCATAAATTTGAGAAATAGTTCAATCCTTATCAATGCGATAAGGATTGAAAACTATTTTTCACTTTATGTGAACATTGATAAATGTGCCCCTTACCCTCTAAGGGGCCCGGGAGTAACGGTACTCTTCTCCTGTTGCAGAGGGCCTGGAGACCCAAGACAACAAGTCCACTTTGCACTGGAATACAGCCCGTACCTAGAGCTTAAAAAAAAGAATCTGATTTATGTGACATGCGGGTGCTTTTGTGTAAAAATAGGTCATGGTGTCTTAAAAAGCATTTACCCTGCAGCCCTGCATGTTCATAACCCTTCTGCTAATACTCTGTTTTACTACTTTGGATATCTCTAAACTATTTCACTTTTATCATTTCTCTATATGATTATTTATTAATGATCTAATTAATGTAGCCAGGATGACAAAGTGCATATCTGTGTACATGAATTGTATTTACATTCACACACGCGATTAAGATACTTAAAGACAGAAGAACCTGTTCAAGCTCAATAGTACAGTAAAACAAAGATATAGATCACCCGGATTCCAGGACTGGACTCTGACGCACACGGATTATTACGCTATGTGAGGATTTGAGTGACATTAACTGCCTGAGGATCAGCCCATTTTAAGACACACAGAACAGCAATCTCCAGTCATTGTGTGTTATGTCTAATACTTAAAGAACAAACAAGCCTAAGTGAAATGGACTTAAAATACAGAGTTCAGTCTTGGTTTGATTTCCCAGCTTTTTTAAACAGTCAAGTTAATGGAATAGTCCTAGGGGTATATTTACTGAACTGCGGGTTTAAAGAAGTGGAGATGTTGTCTATAGCAACCAATCAGATTCTAGCTGTGATTGTGTAGAATGTACTAAATTAATGATACCTAGATTCTGATTGGTTGCTATAGGCAACATCTCCACTTTTTTAAACCCGTAGTATAGTAAATATACCCCTAGGACTATTCCATTAACTTGACTGTTTAATAAAGCTGGGAATATGTTAGCAGCTCGTAGCCTATGCCGATTCTAGTGTATAAAACAAGATTATTAAATGGTTAATAGTAAAATACACATATAAGAAGAATACGCTGTGTGTGGCATTGTTAAAGGTTCAGAACTCAAAATGATGTTAATTGGTCCTCCAGTTTTATAGCTCAAAAATCAGGCTTTATGTTAAAGGCAAGTTTTGTCTTTAAAGCAATTGTCGCTTTAAATTTACCATGCAAAGTACATACATTTACCCCTTGGAGTTGTGTGTGCTCTAAATACGTGATATCCAGTATATACATACACTTCTCGATCATCTTCTGAATAGATAAATCACTATAAAGGATTAGTACAGGAGAGCAGTGATTGTATGAATCAAAGGAATAAGTAGAATATATTTCACACACAGTGGCATACAAAAGGTTTATGATTCTGTTTGTGGTCTAGTGCTATAAAAATTCAAAAAAAAAACGATGCCCTTTATAAATACAACAGACGGCAAAAAAGGGATTGGGGGAAATTTACTAAAAAGTGGGATTTTTTTGTGATTTATAAACCGCCACATATCAGATGCGATTTTCAGGATTTATTATTATTATTATTATTATTATTATTATTAACCTCATTTAATGTGTACAATCAGAGAACTATCATATAAAAACTCAGATTTTTATAAAAGTATATTTTTTATTACTAGACCTGCTGGATAAAAACATCTCGCAAAATGAGGTTATGGGTACCATGTCCTGGGGTAAACGGCAGCATTTCTCATGCAGCAAATTTTTCTCCTCCAAAATTGAGGCCATTAGATTGAACATCTCCTCCTCCTCCCATCCTTCTCCTGCCACCCTCATCGCTTCTCCTTCCTCCAACAACCAACTCTGGTGCTCCTTCTGCCCTACTTCGGAAAAAAAGTCACTCCCTTATTCTTTCCTCTCCCCCATCTACCTCTCATCTTGATTCCATCCCTTCTCACCACCTTCGCTCTCTCTCTCCCACTGCCTGCTCCTACCTATCACACCTCTCACACCTGTCACTCTCCTCCGGCATCTTCTCCTTCTCATTTAAACATGCCCTTATCTCTCCCATCCTCAAAAAACCCAATCTTGACCCCACCTCACTTGCTAACTACTGCCCCATCTCACTTCTCACCTATGCCTCTAAACTAATTAAGCGGAATATCTGCAACCGCCTCACCAGACACCTCTCGGATAATTCCCTCCTCGACCCTCTTCAATCTGGTTTCCGCCCCCTCCATTCCACCAAAACTGCCCTGGCCAAAGTTACTAATGATCGCTATCAGCCAAATTCAGGGGTCACTTCTCCCTACTTATTCTCCTCTCGACACTGTGGACCACCCCCTCCTGTTGCAAACTCTTCTCTCTCGGCCTCTCTAGCTCTGTCCTTGCCTGGTTCACCTCGTACCTTGCTAACCGTTCCTTCTCTGTATCGTCTGGTTCTTCCTCCACCCCCTCCCCTTTCCCTGTAGGAGCCCCTCAGGGCTCTGTTCTCGGCCCTCTACTCTATTCGCTCTATACTACCTACCTTGGTGCTCTCATCTCCTTCGGTCTTCAGCATCACCTTTATGCCGACGACATTCAACTCTACATCTTTTCTTCTGATCTTTCCTCCACCCTCCTCTCTCGTGTATCTGACTGCCTGTACGCCATCTCCTCCTGGATGCCCTCACGCTTTCTCAAATTTAGCATTTCTAAAACTGAGATCATTGTCTTTCCTCCTTCTAGATTCTCCTCCCACCTTGACTTCTCTATCACTGTTAACAACACCACCATCTCCTCTGTCACCCAACTCCGCTGCCTGGGCATCATCTTCGACTCCTCTCTCTCTTTTGACTCCATTCAATCCCTTGCCCAAGCCTGTCACTTCCAACTACGCAACATTGCCCGCATCCAGCCCTTCCTCTCTCGGGATGCCACCAAAACTATCATCCATGCACTCATTATCTCCATTCTTGATTACTTCAACCTTCTCCTTACCAGCCTCCCCCACTCCCATCTCAGCCCCCTTCGTTCTATACTCAACGCGGCTGCAAAACTCATCTTCCTTTCACGCCGCTCCTCTCTGCCTTGCCTTACACTGGCTCCCCTTCCCCTACAGAATCCTTTTCAAATTCCTCACCATCACCTACAAAGCTCTCTCCCAGTCTACTGCCCCCTATATCTCTAACCTCCTCTCCATTCACACTCCTGCCCGCTCCCTGCGCTCAGCCAATGACCGTCGCCTCTCCTCCACTCTGATCACCTCATCCCACTCCAAAATCCAAATTTCTCCCATGCTGCCCCCCCTGCACTGGAACGACCTCCCTCGTCGCTCCATCCGTCTGTCCCCTAACTTGTGCTCCTTCAAACAGCCACTTAAAAATCACCTGTTCCTTAAAGCCTACCAACCATCCACCAAACCCTTTTTTATCTTTTCCGCTCATTATCTCCTCTCTTCTCCCGTCCCCTCTCTTCACTCCTCCTGGCTCCTCTCCTCACTCCTCCCGGCCAGCCCGCCCTTCTCTCTCCATTCATATACCCAGGGACCCTTACACCGACTCTTCCTGCAGCCGAAGCTATATTTAGGAAGCTCTTTCTCAAAACACAAACAATCTCCCTTTAGTTTTAAAACACATGTACCTGGGAAATACATGCCTTGAAATAATAATTTACCCAATTCTTATGTCATAATATTATGTATATATATATATTATAGGCAATAATATGTAACCAATCTAACAAAGTCTCTGCACAGATTCCTCTTTAAAAATATACTTTTCATTTTTTCTGTTCCTCCCCTCTCTGACAGGTAAGATAGCTTACATCCCAATTAAATCTTTCCTATCAGAACCACATCTATATCACAATTATTTTTTTCTGGCAGTGTGACATGTATTTTTGGGGGGAATTTGCTAAGTTTCAGACTAAATGGAGCCCCCCCCCCATCCCATTCAGAAAGTGCTTTGTGCAAGGTGCAGGGTCACCCACTGCAGAACGGAATTGCCATTGGCATTATTATACAGTAAACTGGGTATTGATGATGGGCAGGGTGGTGGCACAGTGGGTATTATTGCTGCCTGAAGCCGGGGGCTTGGGTGGTTCTTGTCTGAATGCTCCTTATATACTAGTATGATAAATGGCTTCGGACTATCGTGTACCCAGGATTGTGCACTTGCGGTAGGGAAATTAGATTGTGAGCTCCACTGAGACAGGGACTGATGTGAGTGAATAAACATTCTCTTTTTAAAGAGATGGGTAATATTTTGGCACCATATAAAAAATGCTAGTAATAATATAATATGTATGCATACCCCAGAGCACTACTAATATTATAATATGGACCTCTCCTGCCCTGCAACAATGCGTAGCAGTCCATCCATGCTTCGGTTTTATCACTTACCGCCCTAATCTGATATGTCACACTGTTGTCATTCACAAATTAAATTGGTCTGTTTTAAGAAAAATTTTATTTCTAGTCTATCTATCATCATAGAATGACTATTATCCAAAATGGAATGTACCACTTATAAATGTAACAGGAGTTGTTAGAACACGTGTTTCTGTTCTGTCTATGCTTACACTGTAGCTTGGTATATTCCATCGCAGATTAATCCCTGTGTCCACCACTTATACATGGTGCATTAGTAGATTGAGTCACAGTTCCATCTTGTGGCACAACTAGGTTACTGCAGGATTTTGGAACTTTGGGGTAATGAAGTCATGTATTTTTTTAATAATATTTGTGAAGCACAGTTTCCTTTACCTTTTGTAACTGTGTACCAAGCAAAGGACCAAAGCATTCCTTGCCATACCACTATTCATTGCTTAGACTAGTGTTTATTCCGCTGTGTCTATTTAAAACCCTCTCCAGTCTTTCATCTCCCTCCCTCCTCCCCATTCTTACAGTTTATATCAGGTAGCTGCTAAACTGACATACAGGGAACTCTCTAATAGAACCTAAAATATGTCTGTCTGCACAGTGTGAGGATAATACCTCTCAACGCTGTTGAATAGGCATAGAATTAAAACTGACCAATGAAAATACAATTAAAAGAAATAATAGGTTAAACCTATCAGATTGGATTATTATTTTGTAATGGGGTGTCCCTAAGTACAAGGTATGCAACTTTATTAAAAGCCATGTACCGTCACTGCAACTTAGCTCATCTGTAATTCTTATATTACCGATCAGCACTCTGTCCTTTCCCTACTTCACGTCAGAACTTCTTATCGGAGTAAAGCGCTACTGCGGGTCCGGAGAACAGCAGTGGGGTTGGATAGCTCGCTGGCCGGGCTATTTAGCATGTTAGCCAGGCTCATTAGCATGCATAACAACCTACTTAGGATGCTAATCGTTTAAGCCAAGGAAACTAGCAGGCCAACTGGCTAATATATGCACATTTAAACCATAGCACCCAAATATAGACAATACATTTTGCTGTAGTTAAAATAATAATTCAGTGATTATACATGGTACTTCTCATTATTAACATTCCTCAGTATAATTGTGCAAGATTCACATCACATTAATATGATCACATTATGGAAACATACACTGCATACAGATTTTCAACTCTTTTAATGGAATTTCTCGTTCATCCATAACATTATATATAATATAAAGTCAGTATAGAACATTTCCCTTTTAAACCATTATATTAGTATTTTATTTATTTAACATAGTAATATATTATATTTGATTATTTATATAAGTAAATGAATACATTTTCATTTTGAAACCCAGCCATTCGTAACAGCTTCCAAAATAACTACCGCACCTGCGAAAATAAAGAGATCTCAAACAGAACTGGGCAAACCCCAGGAGCGAGAGCGTTAAAGCACCCAGACCTAATTAATAACGGCTTCAGTGGAAAATGCAGACCTCTGTCACAAAATAAGCCCATTAAATCCTCTGGAATGGAAAGAGAAAAGGCCAGAGGTCGAGTGTTTGTGTCCTTGTTACACCGGCTTCTTGTTCTCTGTGTCTGTTGTTCACACGGGGAGGACGTGAGCGCTTGGCGGTGTCTACGTATCTTGGGTTTCTCAAAGTACAAACCCCACTGGACTTTGCAGGCCATAATTGTTAAATTAAATAATTGTCAAAAAAAATTGCACAAACTTTATTAACAAGTGTTGGCTTCTTTAATAATGAAAATAAAATGAGTGAAAGGGGAATAACTGGACAAATTCAGAGGAGTGCTTCCTTTCTGCAAGGAGGTATCTAAGGACATTTATGACAACTGATCCACAGGTTACTGTACTGCCAATCAGATGCTAGTTGTTCTATCTCTAGTGCACTTTAAAAAAATGAAAGCAAACATCTGATTGGTCATACCTCCCAACTGTCCCAATATCATAAGACTGCCCCGTCCCATTGTCGGCACGTTTGATCCGACTTGCAGGAAGTTGGGACGTGTGTACTGGCTCGCCATGGTAAGCTGGTCCTGCAGGCACCAGAGGCATGTGTGATTTTAGGGGAGGGGTGTTAGGTACGATTTTTTGTGATTTGGAGCTCAAGACCTTCCCTGGGGGTGTGGAACCAGGCCCCCTAACTTCCCTCAGTAACTCCAACTTTTTGGAGTTATGTTCTGTTTCCAATGTTGGGAAGTATGGATTGCTTATAAAAGGCATTTGCCCTTTTCTATACACTTAGCTGTGGAACAGTTTTCATGATTGTTCCCGACTCATTCTCCCGAGCACAAACAGTCCTTATAAAGTAGAACTTTCAGGGGAAATCTGAACAATACAATAAGTGTAATCAATGCTCTTGGGGTAGTGATTACACTGGGAGGCGATGCAATATTAAGGTTCAAATCGACAAACATGAAATCTTTATGAGACGCTGTAGAATAATCTCCATGCTTCCCCAAAGTGTTGACTCCCAATAAGAGGGGTCAATGAGCCTTTAAAGAACAGTTTTTTTTGGGAAACTTGCTACCATGAGGGGGTGAAACGCTGTTACAATAAGCAGTGCTTAGAAAATGGTTTTCTCCTTGTAGACAACAAGAGCACAGTAATGCAAAAGGAGGTACAATTTGCATGCATTGAACAGGAACGTCACAAATGACTTCCGAAATGGACTAATAAAAAGTTACATGTGATAGAACTTTGCTCTTTCTGGATTATAATTTCCCTCTCCGATCAGCCCTTAATGACAACAAAGTCCTCTAAGTTTGTGCGCCTCTCAGATCCTGAAAAGTTCCTGTTTTTGTGTCACCAGTAAAGTAAAAATATTACACCTATGACCTGTTCTTTTGTTCCAGCTACGTTGCAGCATACACACATGATAACATTAGTTATACATATAAGACACCAATATCTACTGTGTGCAAAGTAATACATAGTCTCCGGATGACACGCCTGTTCCTGTATAAAGGCACCTAATCCTCGGAATGGGAGATAACCAGGAAAGTTGGGACAGTTACATAACGTCTTCCGTCAAAACGCGGTGGAAGATTCCATGCTTTCCGTGTCCGCTTCTGTTTCTGATATCCGGGGGTCCTCTGTGACAGTGAAGACTTTGTCTACAATATATATCTGACATTCCAGAGGGATTTCATTCCTATATTGGGAAAAAAAAGGAAAAGAGTATATTGACTTCAACTCAATTCCAAGAATTCAAATTTAGAACAATCTGATATAATTAAAAATATGTTCGAAATAAATATTCCATTCTGCTACTGTATTTAATATCGTCTATTGCAAATTTAAGATATATTTCTGTATAAATTGCACGTATATTATTATCACAATTTTGTTTATTTGTTACATTTCCTAAAGCTTGGTCTACTATGCATTGTATGCATTGATACAGTGGTGTGAAAAAGTTTTTGCCCCATTCTGGATTTCTTCTATTTTTGCATATTTGTCACACTTCACTTTTTGCAGATATTCAAACAAAATTGAATATAATTCAAAGACAACCTGATCAAACAAAAATAAAATTTTTAAATGGTCGTTTCAATTATTGAAGGAAATAAGTTACCCTACACTAACACAATATCGACCATGTGAAAAATGAATTGTTCCCCTAAACTTAATAAATGGTTGTTCCACCTTTAGCAGTAACAACTGCAACCAAATGCTTCCCATAACTGGAGATCAGTCTTTCACTTCGCTGTGGAGGAATCTTCGCCCACTCTTGTTTGCAGAATTGCTTTATTTCAGCCACATTGGAGGGTTTTCGAGCATGACCTGCCCGTTTAAGGTCCTGCCACAGCATCTCAATTGGATTCAAGTCAGGACTTTGACTAGTGACTCCAAAACCTCAATTTGGTTTCTTTTGCGCCATTCAAAGGTGGACTTGCTCTTGTTCTTGGGATTGTTGTCTTGCTGCATAACCCAATTGCTATTGAGCTTCAGATCACGGACTGATGACCGGACAGTCTCCTCTCAGGTAGAGAGCAGAATTCATGATTCAGTCAATGAGGACAAGTCGCCCTAGGTCCTGAAGCAGCACAAGAATTCCCAGCTTCACACTACAACCACCATGTTTGACTGTTGGTATGATGTCTTATTAGCTTGACGCCAGATCTAACGGGACCCATATCTTCCAAAAAGTTAAAGTTTTTCCACAGAACATTCGTCCAATTGACTTGGGAGGTCATCAATGTGTTTCCTGGCAAATGTGAGACACGTCTTTATGTTCCTCTTGGTTAGCAGTGGTTTTCACCTTGAAACTCTCCCAAGGATATCATTTTTGTCCCGTCTCTTTCTCATGGTGGAATCTTCAATGTTGAGATTAGCTGAGGCGAGCGAGGCCGGCAGTTCCTTAGATGTTCATCTGGGTTCTTCTGTGACTTCCTGGATGAGTCATCGATGCGCTCTTGGAGAAATTTTGGAAGGCCGACCATTCCTGGAAAGATCCACCATTTTTCCAATCTTTCTCCATTTAGAGATAATAGCTCTCACTGTGATTCGCTGGAGTCCCAGAGCCTTAGAAAATGCTTTGTAACTCTTTCTAGACTGATATATTTTAATAACTTTACTTCTCATCTCTTTTGGGTTCTCTTTTGCTAGCAGCAAACTGCTCTGATTGTTGAGACCTTTTAGCCAACTTCACATCACTGGAAAGGTTGTATTTAAGTGATGTTTAGATTCAACAGGGCTGTAAGTAATCAAGCCTGACTCTGTATAGTCTAATTGAACCCAATTATCAATTCAATTTGGTTCATTGGTTTAAAGAGCAACTAAGGGAGCAATTATTATTTCAAACAGGGCCAGTTGGTGTTGCATACATTTTTTCCTTCAATAAAGGAAACAACCATTTAAAAACTGTATTTTGTGTTTACTCTGGTTGTCTGTCTTATATTCTATTTTGTTTGAATATCTGAAACAATTAAGTGTGACAAATATGCAAAAGTAGAGGAAATCAGGAAGGCGGCAAAAACTTTTTCACACCACTGTATATGGTTTTGTAATCCATACTGACAGGTGAGCGTTTAATCTCTGCAAGTTATCTAAAGGGTACACAGTTAAAAAGAGGAAGCAGAGACAATCTAGGGAACCGATGCTTGAAATCAAGCTGGTAACTATACATTTTTGATTGGGTAAAGTAGGATCAGCACTGTATCTTGTAGACTAGCAAAGTGGACTTAAACAGCAACAAGCAATCTAAATGGGAATGTAAAATAAATAAAGACAGTCAATGTGTTAAACAATTGGGGGTGAAAAGGAAAAAAATCCATTTAAATTGTTCAAACTAGAATGGACTGAAAATTATTTATGGATTCATAACAAATATAGCAAAATATGTAAGAAAAAAATCAGTTGGTCAAAGACTGAATCGGAAATCGAATTGCATAAGATAGCGAATCCAATGTTCAAAACAAGTTGGAGTACATAAACACTAATAAAAATAGAGGTGATAATACTGAGCCACTAAATGGTCATCTAAGAAAAATAATTGCATACAATAAAGAGAACTAGCGGTAAATGTATTAAGTAGTAATTCTAGAAAATCAACGATATTCTGTGACTTTGCCTTTAAACCCCATTACCGTTATGAATTATCCCGCAAAGTCGCAGAATATCGTCGATTTGCTAGAATCGCTAGTTAATACATTTATACCCTACTCTTTTAAACACATTGTTTTAACTGTTTTCTCAAATGATACCTGCAAAACAGGTTATGTATAAATATATATTCTGTAGCAATAACCTATCTACACCATTAAATATAATACACAAGGAGATGCAGCTTCATCTAAAGAAGATTAAGACAGATAAAGCACATGGTCCAGATGGCATCCACCCATGTGTGTTAAGGGAGCTAAGTTCTGTAATTGATAGATCACTAATTCTTAAATTTATGAGCTCCTTCATAAACAAGTTAGTTCCACAAGGTTGGCAGAACAAAACGGTGAAACAGAACAAAATTGGAATCTGCGAATCTGACTTCTTCTTCTGGGTACATTATTTTAAGGGAATACAAGGGATACAATTCTAAAATACTGTATACTGCACAAAATAATTTATTAACATGATGTTAGCATAGTTTCAGGAAGGATCAGTCATGACTAGCAAATGTGAATAGTTATTATGAGGAAGTAAGATGCAAACTGGATACTATAATCTCTTTGTAGATGAAGTTCACGTTTATGAACCAAGACTAATCCAAAAACATTAACCATTCGATGTGTTGGGATTAGGCTTCTTGTACACATTCACAATACTTACCTTCTTTACAGCCCATTTAAATGGAAATAGAGTATATAGGTAGTTGGGTTGTAATATTCCTTTAAAATTCAGTTTTGGGTCAAATCAGTAAGTTAAAGATTAATACTTAATATTGCTTACGTCAGGCAATTTCTCCTAATCCAGCGGGTCTCCCAATGTCTGTAAGAGTCCAGCTATACTCTCATAGATCCTGCAGAAATGGGCCCTTCTTTAAACAGTCGACAAGTTGTCAGTGCACTTCCTACATAAATATCCTCATCATATGAATGGTAAATTAATGGAGGAGGGGCTTTGACAACACTGTTACGTGTTTTAAACAGGCAAAGTTGTGAAGAGACTGCTGTTAGACCGTTACAAAAGTGACCAGGCTGGAACAGGACGAATGACAGACTCCAGGTGAGCAATATTCTGGATTTTGTTTGACTAACTGACAAAAAATTTATTTTTCCTCCTTTAAAATATGTTTCCAGCATCATTTATGACAACTGCATGCCTCACGGATACATTATGCATTACCTGCATCTCTCCAAATTATAACATACGCTGGTGCATCCAATCTTGTTGACTGGACCAAGTTCAGTCTGATGTAAACGTCTGAAATGTGATAGTGTCACAAGCAAAACAGTAGAAGGAGTGGTGGTATGGCTCCGTATACCAGCCTACTTCCACCACTCTGTAAATATATATATAAAAAAAAATAAAAAATAATATATATATATATATATATATATATATAGTGACAAAGAGGCCTATTTGCCACACCTGTCCTGCAGGTCAGCTGAGGTTCCCGGGGAGTCTACAGGTAAAGGCTGCAGACAGGGTTAATTCCCTGCAGAGTAAAACATTTAGGCTGCACACACAGGGGTGGAGAATAGAGCCTAATGAGGTAATTAGACCAAACGGAGGTTTTTGCGGTATATAAACCTGTATTGTGCATTTGTACAGGGAGACCGACGCCAGCTAGTAGCCGGTGAACAGATAGGGGAACTGTGTCAAGCTACAGCAAGGGTCGTCTGGTGTCAACCTAACGGAAGTTTCTGTATTATTGTGATGTAAACAATAAAAGCACCGTTTATTCACGAAAGAAGTTTTTGGTGTCTGTCATATGCCGGGTGTCAGTATATATATATAATAGACAGTAAAACAGGAGAGTGCAAATAGTATAATCCTGTATGTACATCAATAAAATGATAGCTAGAATCTGATTGGTTGCTATGGACAACACCTCCACTCTTTCTTTTTAGAAGGTTTTATAAACCTACCCTATTTTCATATTGTAATTCACAGGTGTTTAGTATTTAAATAAATATATATATCTATATATATATATGCCTAGCGGCGTGTGTTAGTCTGTCTGTGTGTGTGTGTGTGTGTGTGTAAAAAATAAAACCAAGCTGCAGCGCCATCTGCTGGGTGGAGTTATACACTGACCTACTAAATTCTTAGTGTGTGTGGGAAAAAAAAATCAGAAAGGGCTGAAATTTGGTATACTAAGATGTTTTTAATTTGTTAATTTAATTTGTTAATTGTTAAAAGTGTTTATAAAGATTTTAAAAAAAATATATATATATTTCTTGAAGGAGAAGTGACAGTTGGGAGTGGTTGGTGGTTGCCGGGGGTGACAGTTGGGAGTGGTTGGTGGTTGCCGGGGGTGACAGTTGGGAGTGGTTGGTGGTTGCCGGGGGTGACAGTGGGGAGTGGTTGGTGGTTGCTGGGGGGGACAGTGGGGAGTGGTTGGTGGATGAGGCCTGGGCTATGGCCCAAATGCATGACAAGAACCTTTTTAACACCTTAAGTAGCTTGATTTGACTAGAATGCATGAGTATCATGCACGGGTTAACTTGTATATACATATATATATATATATATATATATATATATATATATATATAGCTTTTGCTTTCAATCAAACAAAGCTTTCTGCAAATGGCATTAATAACGTCCATATTGATAATGTAGATTCAAAGTGACGGCCTCTTTCCATGCACAATCTCATGGATAATAGACGTTATGTAATTTCTAAGAAGGATCACAGATGTTTTATTTTAAATCTAAAGCTGGCCTGAAGCTATTAGTTTTTTTTTACACTAAAATGTTCAGCCGGCAGAAGGCATTTTATTATAAAGAGATAGGAATACAGCACAATGCAGAGTGTGCGTGTGTGTGTGGGGGGGGGGGCTCTGCAGCAGTGAATGTAAGATTAATGCTGAGAAATAGTAAAGAGCGGATGGTATTCAATGACAGAAGACAAATAAGACACCTTTTTAGTTGAGTTAAGGGAAACATTACTTTGGAACGGGTTGTATACTGTAACCTGCCTGTTCATAAACACCCATTCCTAAGAAACATCCCTTAGAAAGCAGAACCAACGCTTCAACATCTAACAGTCTAACTCCAGTGCCGATGTCAGTGTTCTATCACGTCTATTACACCTGGTAACCACAGAGAGCTGCAAAATGTGCCAAATTGGTCTAAAAATATCATGAAATAGAATTGCAGGGAGAGGGGAAGACAAGGAACAGACACATGAGAAACTGAAATATATTATATATATATATATATATATATATATACATATATATATATATATATACATATATATATATATATATCATCATCATCATCATCAACATTTATTTATATAGCGCCAATATATATATATACATATAATGTATGCTTCTATCCTCTGTACTTTATTCAGGCTGTTTTGGATTCCTGCATCTGGTGACCCTTCTACTGGCAATGTCCAGGATACAATTGGGGAGAAGAGAACAGAAGCATTAACTAACGCTGGTATTTAGCAAACAGCATCATGGAGCGTGAGAATCATAACTGCAGCCAGAGGGAGCTGAGAGGACCATGCCAGGGGTTATATGCGTTGCTGGATGTCTTGTTTGTGCAGCCATCTATATCTGTATATACTGTCACACAGGACAGAACGTGTACTAAGCACATATACGAAACATGATATAACAGCGATAAAACATGATGCTGTGGCCGGGTACATCAGGATTATAGGCTCTATATGATCTGTATAATATATACCCATTTACCACAAACTCCACTTAATAACGAGCAATACCAAGATTTGTCTTTACAATACCTTTCCCAGCGTCACCTATGATGTAACCTCGGCCCAGCATTGAACAGTAGCAATAATACACTAGTGTGTGCCGCAGAGCCATGCTATTTGCTAAGATTTCCAGCCCCGGGGATAGATTTACTAAAACATCTAAAAAAATTGGAAAAGTGGAGCTATAGCAGCCAATCAGATTCTAGCTATCATTTTCTTGAGAGTACTAGGTAAATGACAGCTAGAATCTGATTGGTTGCTGTGGGCAACACCTCCAATTTTCCTTTTTAGAAGGTTTTAGTGACTCGAACCCCCTGCTGTTCAGCAACAAACACAGAAGGACGATGTAGTAAGAAAGCGCAGATCAGCAGAACCCAAAGTAGATCAGTTTCAGAGGACACAAAGAGGTATATTTACTAAACTGCGGGTTTGAAATAGTGGAGATGTTGCCTATAGCAACCAATCAGATTCTAGCTGTCATTTTGTAGAATGCACTAAACAAATGACAGGTAGAATCTGATTGGTTGCTATAGGCAACATCTCCACTTTTTCAAACCCGCAGCTTAGTAAATCTAGTCCAAAGTGCCTGATTGATGTTACCTATCCCAACTGAATAGCTTTATTCCCCTGACCAATGTGTGGGGCAGCTGCACTTTAAATATTCTTTCAGAACTATGCGGTTTTACTTTATATAGTAAATTACAAATTACATTTAGATTGAATTTTACATATTGTGGTGATTATTTTCCTTTAAACGATTATATCATTATTGAAAGTAATCAAGTGTAAGGGGCTCCAAATTTAACAATCCAAACAAGTGTTTTCCCGTCTGTGAAACTGGCAACCAATAAGGAACCCCAGTTTTAACCCAGATTTGCAAAAATATGTAAGCTAATGAATTGAGCAAAAAGGTAAAATTGTCAACTGACACAAAATTTTTACAGTACGTCAGTGATGCTTGCGCCTTATTATTACAAAGTCTGCCAAGAAAAGGATTATAGTGACTGAGATTAAACCTCTCAGAGCCATTCGTGCTGGGAGACGGGAAGGTGGGAGAGGCATCCAGGCGAGAGGAGGAGGAGGCACCGTAGACGGAGCAGGACTGTCTTTCTTCATAGCAAACAGGCAACAGGTTTCCAGGTAATTTAGCCAGGGGACTGCTTAACGGGGAGAGCTGTACAAATGAAAGAGACGGAAACACAAAAGGACAATGATGAGGATGAAACTGAAATGGAAAACTTGTAACAGGTCTGTTATTATGGTGCATTCGACTGGAGTCAGAACGACTACCGAACTCATTCTTCAAAATGGGACACGTGGACAAGCAGGAAGTGAAGGGGGCGGGACTAGAACATCCTACAGCCAATCGGAGCATTTGTACGTTGATTTAGCTTCTGTGAGTGTAATAAGTGTAAGCAAGTTTGAAGTGGGAGGGGGCTAAACCAACACGCAGCCAATCCGAGCATCAGTACTTCTAAAATACATTATAACTTGCAGCAAATATAAACACTGCCAACACAAACAATATTTCGATAAGTTAAAGAGAAGCGCTCTACTGAATGGTGAGCACCACACAAATATGGTTTACTTTTCACCTTTAATTCTGGATTTATACTAGTAAATACTGAAAGTAAGTAGGTAGGTAGTACCTACCGACCTACAGCAAGATCGATAGTACGGATCATTCACTGACATTGCGGATGCATGAAAAATTTGCAATGGGCCTATAGTCGCCAACCGTCCTTCATTTTCAGGGATTTGTCCCTGTAGACTCCCTATTTTTAAATATTAACCAACAGTTCTATAAAATGTCTCCTTTTCTTATATTTTTTACAAATATATTTATATATATTATTTTTTTTTTAAAATCTTTTCTCGTTGTATTTAAAGCGATTGTATTACTAACACGTGATTGTATATGATGCATATTTGCTCAAACCTGGGTTCTTGTCCTTTTTTTCTGCAAACTCCGCCTTCCCACCCCCTCGTTGTCTATACGTAAAAATCTCAATAAAATGTATTTTTAAAATAATTAATCTTTTTCTGCATGTTCGATTATTGCAATTTTTATATTGTACTTCCTTGGCTTTGTAAGTTAATATTTATTGGAGTGGAGTACTGAAAATGCAAAACTGTATGTTTACATCATATCCAGTAAATATGACATGATGGGGAATGTAGTGCTCCAAGGTCCTCCGAGACTGCACGTCACATGGTTATATGTGTCGCCTCGGCAACCGTGTCCCTGGAGACCATTCTAACATGATGAGAAATATGCAAAGCACATCGACCAATCAGCAATTTGCTTTTATCTGTCTCATACAAGTTAGAAGATGTAAGCAAGTGTCTCATTGGACAAATGGAAACTAGAAATTCGCAAAAAGGTTCAATTGATTAAAATAGTGGTCACACATTGGCTTAATATCTATATATATATATATATATATATATATATATATATATATATACATATATAGATGTAAAGATATAAATATATGTATATATATATATATATCTATATCTATATATAGCTATATATGTCTATCTATTTATATTTATATATATATATATATATATATATATATATATATATAGATGTAAAGATATAAATATATATATATATACTTACATCTATATCTATAGATATATAGATACATATATAGCTATATATAGATAGATAGATATATTTTTATTTACATCTATATATATATATATATATATATATAGATATATTAAGCCAATGTGTGACCATATGATAATCAAATGAACCTTTTTGCGAAATTCTAGTATCCATTTTTTCATACTCTTGGGGAATGTTATTTTTATATACACTTGTTATTCGATAGGAGTTCTAACCATCAATCATAAATTCCTGCTACAGTATGTAATCCAATGTACTATTTCCTAATGATCCCTTAAATACAGTGTGTAGTATTTTGTATTGAAAGTTTTGTTTTCAGAATATTTAATTAAAATACTCTTTTTAACTTTGCCTCATCTCCCTCACCCATGAGGCTTATTTTAAAACTCTGTCCTGCACACAAAAAAATCTACTATTACATTGGTGCACAGAATCAGATGTATGACTCCACTAGTCCATGTCTGGGCATCTCAACACTTCACAAGTAGCAAACATGTCGCTCTGACAATTGATGCAGAATTGTCATGCTAATCTTCACACGTGTCCTTAAAATAAGGGGCAGAAGGAGAGGTGTGTCATTACAAAGTGGAAGGAGCTGCTTTGGTGCTGTGCCTCAGAATTTTGTCCCGTTCGTTATTGAACTCACAAAAAACAGAAAAAAAATGTTACGAAAAATATTAAATTTAATTTTAGTATTATTTTTCGTAAACAACTAATATCTTATTTTTCTTTTTTTTATTGACCTCTTTTCTGTAAAATAAATATCTATTTTTTTTATTTTTATTAACTAAATATTTGCGAGTACAAACGGCCCCTGAATACCCGCAGACAATTTGCCGGCTTGGGTATTTTGTCAGTAGGTTTAATGCATCGTTTTGGAAGATGGGAAAACAGTCTTTTTTGGGAACAGCTCATTTAGCATTCTGCCAAGACATGGCTCACTGGGGAATTAACCAGGAACAGAATGAAAACTTGCGCTGTGAAAGGCCTGGGAATTGTTTCATTCGAAGAATGAGCCAAACAGAAAATCATCTCATTTTATAAATATCTTAGCAACTGGATTATGTTGCTCCAGTGATTTGGAACCAAAGTTACATAAATAAATAATATTATTTATAATATTTTACCAGGAATAGCTCTCTGCCTGGCTTTAGGTGGTCACACATTTGGCCGAAATCCCATATGGGAACTCCAGGAATGACCGAATAATTATCATATGTAATTACATGCAGATCTGCAGCCAGTCGGGTCATGTACAATTTTGGAAAGATGTAGCAGATATTTGGCAAAGAGTCTGCAAACATTCTGGTGGGAAGACAACTTGGAAAGACTGATGCCGTTGTTTAACAACCAGTTAGTCCAATGTGGGTAATTTGTGGGCTACTCACAGAGCTAGTCAGTCATAGGGACATAGACTCTGACGCTAGATAAGAACCACTTGGCCCATCTAGTCTGCCCATATTCTAACCTATGGTAACCTCAAACCCTATATGATCTTTAGTTCTTTATAAGGATCTCCTTATGTCTATCCCAAGCATGTTTACATTGCTGTACTGTATTAGCCTCTACCACCTCTGATGGGAGGCTATTCCACTTATCCACTACCCTTTCTGTGAAGTAGTTTTTAATCACATTTCCTCTGGACCTACTTCCTCCCAGTGTCAGTACATGTCCTCGTGTTCTAGTACTTCTCTTCCCCCCAGTGTCAGTACATGTCCTCGTGTTCTAATACTTCTCTTCCCCCCAGTGTCACTGCATGTCCTCGTGTTCTAGTACTTCTCTTCCCCCCAGTGTCAGTACATGTCCTCGTGTTCTAATACTTCTCTTCCCCCCAGTGTCAGTACATGTCCTCGTGTTCTAATACTTCTCTTCCCCCCAGTGTCAGTGCATGTCCTCGTGTTCTAATACTTCTCTTCCCCCCAGTGTCAGTACATGTCCTCATGTTCTAATACTTCTCTTCCCCCCAGTGTCAGTGCATGTCCTCGTGTTCTAATACTTCTCTTCCCCCCAGTGTCAGTACATGTCCTCGTGTTCTAATACTTCTCTTCCCCCCAGTGTCACTGCATGTCCTCGTGTTCTAGTACTTCTCTTCCCCCCAGTGTCAGTACATGTCCTCGTGTTCTAATACTTCTCTTCCCCCCAGTGTCAGTACATGTCCTCGTGTTCTAATACTTCTCTTCCCCCCAGTGTCAGTACATGTCCTCGTGTTCTAGTACTTCTCTTCCCCCCCAGTGTCAGTACATGTCCTCGTGTTCTAATACTTCTCTTCCCCCCAGTGTCAGTACATGTCCTTGTGTTCTAATACTTCTCTTCCCCCCAGTGTCAGTACATGTCCTCGTGTTCTAATACTTCTCTTCCCCCCAGTGTCAGTACATGTCCTCGTGTTCTAATACTTCTCTTCCCCCCAGTGTCAGTACATGTCCTCGTGTTCTAATACTTCTCTTCCCTCCAGTGTCAGTACATGTCCTCGTGTTCTAATACTTCTCTTCCCCCCAGTGTCAGTACATGTCCTCGTGTTCTAGTACTTCTCTTCCCCCCCCAGTGTCAGTACATGTCCTCGTGTTCTAATACTTCTCTTCCCCCCAGTGTCAGTACATGTCCTTGTGTTCTAATACTTCTCTTCCCCCCAGTGTCAGTACATGTCCTCGTGTTCTAATACTTCTCTTCCCCCCAGTGTCAGTACATGTCCTCGTGTTCTAATACTTCTCTTCCCCCCAGTGTCAGTACATGTCCTCGTGTTCTAGTACTTCTCTTCCCCCCAGTGTCAGTGCATGTCCTCGTGTTCTAATACTTCTCTTCCCCCCAGTGTCAGTACATGTCCCCGTGTTCTAATACTTCTCTTCCCCCCAGTGTCAGTGCATGTCCTCGTGTTCTAGTACTTCTCTTCCCCCCCAGTGTCAGTACATGTCCTCGTGTTCTAGTACTTCTCTTCCCCCCCAGTGTCAGTACATGTCCTCGTGTTCTAATACTTCTCTTCCCCCCAGTGTCAGTACATGTCCTTGTGTTCTAATACTTCTCTTCCCCCCAGTGTCAGTACATGTCCTCGTGTTCTAATACTTCTCTTCCCCCCAGTGTCAGTACATGTCCTCGTGTTCTAATACTTCTCTTCCCCCCAGTGTCAGTACATGTCCTCGTGTTCTAGTACTTCTCTTCCCCCCCAGTGTCAGTACATGTCCTCGTGTTCTAATACTTCTCTTCCCCCCAGTGTCAGTACATGTCCTTGTGTTCTAATACTTCTCTTCCCCCCAGTGTCAGTACATGTCCTCGTGTTCTAATACTTCTCTTCCCCCCAGTGTCAGTACATGTCCTCGTGTTCTAATACTTCTCTTCCCCCCAGTGTCAGTACATGTCCTCGTGTTCTAATACTTCTCTTCCCCCCAGTGTCAGTGCATGTCCTCGTGTTCTAATACTTCTCTTCCCCCCAGTGTCAGTACATGTCCTCGTGTTCTAATACTTCTCTTCCCCCCAGTGTCACTACATGTCCTCGTGTTCTAATACTTCTCTTCCTTTGTAGAATGTTTCCCTCCTGCACCTTGTTATAACTAGAGATGCTCACTGATCCCCGTGGACTGGTTTTGGTTTTGGATCTGGATTAGCTTCGTGTCTTGGTTTTGGCAAAACCGCCCTCGTGTGTTTTGGTTTTGGATTTTTGAGAAAAATGGGGGTCCGCCCTCCCTCTTACCCCTCGCTATGTTGGATCTTAAAAAGGAATTCAAAACTCGCGAGATCCGATGACGTCACAATGACCTTTTGCCTCATTTTCAATTCCGAGGGCGCGCAACAGTACCGAGCCGGCTGGATCCCCTAAGTTTGGGTGTGTTCGGTTCTCGAGTAACCAAGCCTGAGCATCTCTAGTTATAACCCTTGGTATATGTGAAGGTTCCTATCATGTCCCCCCTTTCCCTTCTCTGCTCCAAACTATACATATTAAGATGTTTTAGTCCTTCCAGGTAGATTTTGTGCTGTGCCCATGCAGTTATTCTTACAGGGGTTCTCCCAACAGTACTTGGTAGTCCACGGAACGTTTGGTTTCCTATAGTCCTTTGATATTGGCACTGGATTATTTATTAATACAATGCCAGACACATCCTCCGACTGTTTTGCATTAAACAGTAACCCATGTTCACTGGAATACACAGCAAGACCCTCACCCCAAACTCTTGCAATCTACCGTGAAGATCATGGGCTAGATTTACTAAACTGTAAGTTTGAAAAAGTGGAGATGTTGCCTATAGCAACCAATAAGATTCTAGCTGTCATTTATTTAGTGCATTCTACAAAATGACAGCTAGAATCTGATTGGTTGCTATAGGCAACATCTCCACTTTTTCAAACCTGCAGTTTAATAAATATACCCCCATATCTTTACTACTCTTGACTCCCAAGCTACAGCCCAAAAAGCTCCTCTTATAATCCAACACTACTGAGGACTGACATAGTCTCATCCTTCCTGTTGTAATTAAGATAAATCATTATTATAGAAAAAAAAAAACCTATGGTAAAAATGGTCTGTAAAAGCTTCAGGCACCACTTGTAAAATATTGAGCTAATTTGTCTTTAAGATAGGGAGGAGACTTGAAACAAGTGTCTGGCACAGAATTCCCGAGTAGAGTAGGTTTATACAGTATTCATAAGAGAAACCTCAGCTTGGATAATTGGCTGAAATCTATTTTCTCCTGGTAACTGAATTCTGAAAGGAATTGTATTAATGTTTTACCAGGAAGAATTAATGAACTTAAGTCTAGAGGAAGTGATAGACTGACTGTGAATCTTGGTATTCTACCCAGGGTAATGTACCAGGAAAATAGGACAACTATCTTTAGATAATGTTGACTGTGTTAATTTGTTAATAAGATACAAAGTTTTGCTTTTTCAGTGCACAGTGGATCGGGAGATTCAGTGGATCCTCCGTCTCGAAACTCGATCAAATTGTATACTTTATGGAGCACCCATAGGTAAAGCTTGCATTTTATTTTAGGTCACCTGATACCACCAAAAACGAAATTATTTTTGGAATTAAGGGAAACTGTGCTCTTTTGCTCAAAACATCCCAGTAATACACAATTGTTTGGACATTATATGATATAATATTGCACTCAAAGACTAATTTTTATTGTCCCTGGTATTTAGCTAAGGGGAACGTTTGGAGATGTGCGTTTAACAATATTCTTACTATCGGACTCATTACTATCGGACTCAATAAAATTCATTGATTCAGTAAAGAACATAATTGTGAGTTCTATTCAAGATCAATAAAGATTTATCAATTTGAATAATGTCAGAACCTTACGATTTTTATCAAAAAAATGTCACCATATGTAAGAATGTTTCTCAAACTTTTTTTTTAACAACGGATTCACTGACATTTTTAAAACTTTAAGATTTTATACGTATAAACACTTGCTAAAAAACTGATCACTACATTGATCGCTACGGGTAGGCAGTCACTGAGCAGACTGAAAACAGTGGGGGGTTTCAGGCCTGAGAGTGTGCGGCTGATTGTGTGAATGTGTGATGTGATTGGCTTACATCCCATTACTTGCTTTCCTCTTGACCTGGAACCATCCCACGGTTTTGAGTATAGCTTGTAACTTTTAGGTATACTTCCTAACTCTCACAGACTGTCCGGGAAATTACCAAAGTAGCAGGTGATCTGCCAGACCCCCAAGAGAATCTGGGGGTTCTCGATGATGTTGGTTCACAAATAACAACCGATGGGCGGAACAAATCATATCATCACATTCCGCCCACGGCGAAACGCGCCATTAAGCCCTGCCTGCCCCCAACTTCATGGAACTCTCCTGTGGAATTCCCAGAGAGATCTCTGAAAAGTCAACAAATATGACTTTAGGTGACAAGATTAAACACAGAGATCAGTTTATTTGTGCAGGGTTAGTCCAACGTCTTTTAACTAATGTTATTTTTAAAATAGCTAGTCTATGGGGGGTATTTAATTGACGGCGGGATCGCTGCAAAGCCCGCGCTCGAAAAATATTACCGTTAATACGGTAATATCTCGCTGGATTTCATCTCGCAGCTCCCTGAGCTGCGAGCTGAAATCCAGCGAGTAAATTACCGTATTAACAGTATTTACGCGCAATATTACCGTATTAACGGTAATATTTTTCGAGTGCGGGCTTTGCAGCGATCCCGCCGTCAATTGAATACCCCCCTATATGTTTAAGGTTTTGTTTTTGTTTTTGTTTTTTTAAGAATGACTGCTTTTAAAGTCAACTGTATGTGATAATTAAAATTAAAACAAAAAAATCTTATTTTAACATAAACATACACTTTATCTTAAGGAGAAAAAAACATTTCTTTATCTGTTCTGTGGTTACAAATGTAACTGTTCCCTACATACATTGGAGGCAGCCATTCTGTAGGCTGATCCAATATGCACAAAATTTCTGCATTTCAATTCACGAAGAGCCGTCGACATTACCGAGAAACTTTGCTCACTGTGAATTCAACAGCACAAACGCGACTGTGGCAAGAAGTTCGGAACATAAACACTTGGGTTATTTTTGGAATCGAAAATATACATCTGGAAACGGGTCCTATATTTAGATTTGCTAAATGGTACATTCCTGTTTCCTTGCTGGATATATACATTCCATTCCATTTCAAATCATCAACAATGGGGCCAGGTTTTCAGAAGACAGAGGGGGGAATTCAATGAGACGCAATGTTCCTCTGAACATAGCACCTACGCATATTTTCTGGTACTACGGTACCGCAACATCGCGGATTTCTCTTCGCAATCCTATGGGGGGTGAAGATAAATCCACGTTGTTGCGGTAACGTGGAGTGCATTTGCGACCGTTCCAGAGGCACTGCGCTCGTAACTGAATTCCCCCCAGAAAGTCTAGTTAGCTAGAAGGTAAATATCACCCTTAGTGGCACCTGTGAAACCCCTGCAGGTGAAGCAGCTTTGATGTCTCCGTCCATCTTTGGTTCTTGATCCCCGGGTGGAAACAGGAAGGCCGGGCTGGGACTGGAATGGCGTTGTCTTCTCATGAACGGGAACACGCTGCAATAGAAACATGAGGATGTAAGTCCAGACTCTCAGTTGTGTGAAAATATTCAACTCTACAGTCCCCGACAATAGAAAAAAAAATCAGGACAACTTTGATCACGACCCTGTCCTGCTAAGGCTACACCCCAATACGTCCCTACACACACTTTGTGTTGCTGCAAAAAACCTCAAGGCCCCATAATTCGGTAATGGAACCTGAGAGCAAGAGCGCTGTTTGAAACCTCACATCAAAGGGACGCCCATAGTAACAGGTTGTGCCAAGGGGGCAGTGTCTTCATACCACTGTTGCTCAGTGAATACCCCTTTGAGTTGACAAGACCAGCAGCTCCTCATCAAGCTGAGTTTTGCCATCAACAAGGCTTGGGCAGTCCTTCAAAGTGGCCGGGAGCAACTTGAGATATCTGTGCTCCATCAACAAGATGACTCTCCACATATTGACCCCTACCGGAAGAACCCATAACGTTGTGGGCAAAACCCAATCCGATATGGCTCAAGTGGAGAGTGTAAGAGGCAAAGGCGCAGAGGAGATAGATCCATCGGAATTTTGTTGGGGAGGTTTTCCTTAAAAGGGAATCTGACCATGTTTCACAGACATATCTATGCGTCTAATGCAGCGCTGGCTAACCCGTGGGTCTTATGAGCCACATGCGACTCTTTGAGCTTAGAAATGTTGGTCCTGGCCGGGAGCATCGCTTAAGCACGGTGCTCCTGGTGGCAGCAGGTACAGATTGAGAAACCCTCAGCTGCTCAACTGGCCGAGAGCTATGTCATGTGACCTCCTCTCCATAACGTGAGGGTGTCACATTGTCACAGACAATCCAATCAGAGGAGGAGAGGTGTAGTGTACTCTCCTTCCCTCCAGAGGCTGTGTGAGAGATGTGAGTTGTAAGTAAGGGGCATGTGACATCTGATGGCATGTAAAGAGGACGATGATATATTTTCAGTTTACGTGTGTACGGTATGTGTGCACCAGAGCCGTAACTTAGAATTCTAGCATCTGGGGGCGAGAAAGACAAATGCCGCCCCCCTAGCCCTCAATTTTAACCAAATTAACCGAAAATATTCCTAAATTGCACCCCCTTCAGCGTTGCACCCTGAGCAGTCGCCCCTGTCGCACAGCCCTAGTTACGGCCCTGGTATGCATGTGTTTATACTGTGTACATGTATGTGCACACACATATAGAAGGTAAAGTTGGTTCTTTTTTAGATATTTTTTGGCTCTTAGTCTCTGACTGGTTGGCCGCCCCTGGTCTAACGCAACGCCGGATTTAGTCTGTGTGTACCGTGTATACCCTGAGACACGTTCAATGATTAAGGCACTAAACTTTACATAGAGGAACTTCACACACCCTTTCTTTGTCTCAGGTGGGATGAAGGCTTGACCGAGCAGACTCTTGTACATTTCCGATTTCAGATATCTGGGATATGAGTCCTGGAAGGCAAAGAAAAATTGTAAGACAAGGTGGTACATCATTTAACAAACTTACCAATGGATCTTCATAAATTATAGGTGGATTTAAAAAATTGTGAGCCCGCAGAGCATTCATTTTTGTACAAATTTGCCTATTTTTCCACACGTAGGTGAATGCACACTTAGGGGTATGTTTACTAAACAGCGCGTTTGGAAACGTTGAGAAGTTGCCTATAGCAACCAATCAGATTCTAGTTATCATTTATTTAGTGCATTCTACAAAATGAAAGCTAGAATCTGATTGGTTGCTATAGGAAACATCTCCACTTTTTCAAACCCGAAGTTTAGTAAATATACCCCATAGTGTTTCCATCTTCGAACAGACACTTTGCCTGATCACAGGGGTTAAAGGGAAATATACATACTGGGAAAACAAAAAATGACATTATCTATTACCACTTTTGGAGTCCCCTTGTTTATTTTCTCCTAATACACTGCTTGATTGAACTTCATGAAGACATGACATTGTTTCACGTGTAACAATTATCCATTTAATGTATATTATGGGTATATGTGCACAGATGAACATGCTTTCCTGTACAATGTGCACTTGGATGGTTCCCAGGGCCTCCCCATTGCAAGGATTGGCTGACTGCCACTTTAGGGGCCACGAAAAATGCAATCTACCACCCCTTGAAGGTCATATATAAAACTTGTCCAAAACATGAAATTTTGCCAGCGTTTTTGGTTGGGGTCATTAGAAATGTTAGCGTCTGTTTTGAAATGTTAATCCCATTGCATGTAAGCTATACATAAACATTATCCTCAGACATTCTGATGGACCTGATACAAATATATTAATCTATTGCTTATTTAGAAGACACTACCGGATTACATCAACTGCTTCAGACATTCCTGGAACTACCAAAACTATATAGAGCTATACCAACATAAGATTTTCCCATACTGGAAACATAGCAACACTTAGGGCTAGATTTACTAAACTGCGGGTTTCAAAAAAGTGGAGATGTTGCCTATAGCAACCAATCAGATTCTAGTTATCTTTTATTTAGTATATTCTACAAAATGACAGCTAGAATCTGATTGGTTGCTATAGGTAACATCTCCACTTTTTGAAACCTGCAGTTTAGTAAATATACCTCTAAATTGTTATCTTGGTAAATACATCTTGTGATATTGTTTCCAACAGTATCAATCATTCCTAAACACAGTCGCTTCAAAAATAATTTAAAGGGTTTTTTTCTTTAAATATGAATTTTACTAAATCAGATTCCCTTCCCATTAATAATCATTGGGAAGGAAGTGCATTAAGAATAATTGATATTTAGAGTGAAAACCTTATACAAGTCTAATACAAAAACCCTTCATGCAACAGGACCGGCGTAGGAAGTGCACTGATTCATTCAAGGATTCCGCCAAACCTTCTGATAACTTTAACTTCCTGGCTTATATGTTACCTACTGCCATTTGTACTTAATGCATTGCTTTTTCTTTCTTTTTTCCGTCTGTGCTCTTCAGTCATGAATGAATAGCATGAGTTGCTTTTGTTCATCGACCTCTCCCTGCTGATCTCTCTCCATTTCATACGGCTGTACTCAGAGACTGGTGTCTTACTGCAGGGCAGCAAGAAGGAGCAACTGTGCCTGATGATACCAATACATGCCTGGAAAGCACAGAAGCTGGGTAGAAAGACATAGCAATGTCTATGCAGGAGGGCGCTGGCAAATCTAAACTGAAAAAAAAACGCTTTAAGAAATTCTTTCCGAGATTCAGAGCTGAATCATTATGATTTATCCAACTGAACAACACTTTAAAGACTGAAATCAGGCACAACAAGGATGCTCCATCGTACGTGAGATGCTTTGCACACTTGGTAATGTTTGGTGAAGTGAAGCAATTTTTTTTACAATTATCCGGCCAGTAGAGGCGCTGTTTTATTGAAGTATATGGACATTCATCTATTTTACTATGGTAATGGGCAACATGAAACACTACGGCGGGATCCATGGTGCGACCCTCTAACCTTCAGTAGGGCCACCCATTACCCTTATTCCCAGTAATAAATTAAATCAATACATTTGATTAAAGAAAGAGACACCTATCTGTAGTAACATATCAGCAGGTACTTTAAGGCTATAACAAACACGTCTGACAATAAAGCAGGTAGGATCTGGGGGCCACAGGTGAAGGCACGGAGGGCCGCATGTGGCCCTCGGGCCGCCTATTGTCCATGACAGATATAGAAAGTTGTGTGGCAGCTGCCTCAATATTGGTAATTTGTGTCCATATGATTTTCTGAACATTTATAAGGAAATAAAGGATAATTATAAATAGGGTATAATATAGTTAGTTATACTTGTTAACACTGTGTTGTGTTATGCAGTTTTATGGCACCCCCTCACACAGTGGAGGCAGCCATATTGTGGGGGCGGGGCCAACATTCAAGGCGATGCCAGCATGGTGATCAATTCACTATGTACCAGTGATCTTACTGCCTTGATGATGTCACAGTACCCCAGTAGACTGATAGGCTGCAGATACAAAATGGCCGCCTCCTCAAAGTAATGTTCAGCTACCAATATTCCTTTCCTTCTGAAGGGGCGGGGGGCGAGGGTTTGGGGGCTGATGCTGACATTCCCAGCCCTGTGTAAGGTAACAGCACCAGGGACTTGTGATAACCCACCTTTTTCATCAACATGTAGATATGCATTTGGGCATCATCTAACACAAAACGATGAGGATTCTTTATACCTTCTAATGTCTTCTCCATTGTCTTGCTGTCAATGTTTACCCAACGAGTTGCTCCAGGGGCCAAAAACTGCCTGTTAGAGAACGGAAAGTAAGATGGGACAAAAAGGTAACATTCAAAATATTAATAAAGGACATTACATTGGTTCATTACTAATTCTTTTTTTTTTTTTTTTTAAAGTAATTTTTATTGGGGTTTTTTCAAAACAAAACAATGAGATTGAAACATACCAAGATAATGTATAAACATACTGTATACATGTGAAATTCAATAGAGTTTACACATAATAATAGAAAGACTTAGATTAATTCTCTAAAATCCGGTATGTCATTTATGGAAAAGAAAAAGAAAAATGTTGTTTGTTTTTATTTTTCAGAGGGAGGGGGGAGACGAACAATAGGGGAAGGAAAGGGAGGTTATGGGAATGGGGAGGGGAACAGGAGAATATAAACCGCTTTTGGTGGACCACATATAATACCATTTTTACCTTTACCAGAGTAAACTTACAAACTATAATAAAGACACAGAGACTTGAATTGGCGTTTGAAAGATCAGGAATTTATTGAAAGCGAACCTGCTGGGGAAAATTAGTGGCCAATATAAACAGACCAATCAGCATCCAGGCCACACCTACAAGATATAAATTCCGTCCAAACTAATTTGGACCCAACCAGGCGTAAAAAGCCAAACTCCCCCGTTTGGCATATTAGCTGAGGCCCGCCCGCCTAAGCGGAGCCCCTTAAACCCCGAAGGGCTATTCTGACTAATTGCCCAATCCCTTTAAGGGGAGAGTGCCTACTACGCCTTAAATGTAACAAAATGGCCGCTGATTGGGCTGCTTACCGCCACTTGCAAACACAAGTACCAATACCAATACTAAAAATATGGGATGGGTGGGTGGGTAACAACTCCAGAGGCAAGAGGATGTCATATCCTTTTCCTATATGTTATAAGCCTCCTCTGGGAACCTAACTCCTCCTCTTCCGACTCCACTGATTGGTAACTCAGATTCTTACCACCACCCAGATAAGTTAACTCCTGGTATGCCTGTACTTTTTCTACTGCCAGCCCCCTCAGCGTTTATATCACCTCGGTCTCATGCAATCCCTCTGTTATATTTCTACTCATTGTATTATGCCTCAGATTGTAGGGTAGAGAAGCATTGACCCGTGTGGCTATATGAAGAACGAATTAAATCAGAATTTTCCAGAACTTATATGCGCAATGATCCTTCTTAATGCTCATTACTAATTCTTATGCACTGTTCATAAATTATTGCTTAAACAAAAACCTCCAGAAGTCTTATACTTTGGGATAGAATTCTCAAACCTTCTAAAAAGGAATAGTTGAGGTGTTGCCCATAGCAACCAAGCAGATTCTAATTATCTATACTAGTACATTCTATTTATCTAGTGCATTCTAGAACACGATAGCCAGAATCTGATTGGTTGCATTGGGCAACAGCTCCACTTTTACTTTTTGTAAGGTTTGATAAAAACTTTATTTATAAATTCAATGAATATAGGACATCTGCAATTATTGGTGCAACGAGAGCGGACATGACCATAAAACGCACGTTACTTACTCATAAACAGACTGCACAGTTGTCGCCACTTTTGACTGTTCTCCGTATCGTAACTCCTCGCAGGCCTCCCAGAAACAGAGATTTTCAGCTAATCAAAAAAATAGAAAATCATAAATAAAACAACAACTGAACTAGCACGGGTGCAGCTTCAACAAAGAATGAAATGAAAATGTCCTACCCAATGATTTCATTTCTATATTATCATAGTATATCTTCTCCAAACAATATTTTCACATCATTTCCTTGCTATCAGCAGTTGTACAGTTAAACAAACTTCATTGTAGGTGGTTTTGACTAGGGACATAGTACCTGTTGCACGTTCACAACTGGGCACATGTGGGAGATACAGTAGGCAGGACTATAATAACTTGTAGCCAATTAGAGAATCCGAATGATAACTGCAGCACAGCGTATGCGTTTGTGTCGGCAAGTTTGAAGGAGGAGGGTTTGGGCAATCGTTGCCAATCAGAGCAAAAAGTAATGAAATGAGGCTCCTGCCAAACTGGTGCCGGAAACCCCCCAAACTTTGGGTTGTGCTAGCTGGGGGGGCTGTTAGATAATAATTATATTCGGGTGGTGTTAGCCTTTTGATATGCTTATTTTTCCACCAGAAGGCAGAAATGCTCAGAGTATTAATTTGCCAGCCATCTTTATTATTAATTTGGCGACATGAATTTCAAAGTATAAGGGGCAGTGTTGAAATGACCACCCCTGCAAGGATTGCGGAGATGAACTATCAGAGGGGAAGGGGGTGTCACCCTCCCGAGGCCCCCACTAGGCTCCCAGAAGAGCAGGGGCTTTTTATAAGCATGCACAGTGTCACGAGGGGGAGGGCATAGTTTTTCCTCCCAGCAAAAGGATTTGAATACTCCAACACCTCTGAGGTCCCAGAGAAGGGGGGCTCGTCTCTCTATTTTTAATAGGACACATTTTTCCCCTCCCAATTGCATGTCTGCAGGAAAACAATGTGATGTGATGTTTTTACTGTCTTCACCTTGCTCATCCACCTTCCTGCAGAAATGAGGCACAGATGGATTTTACGGGGGGCGCTTCTATGCCATGAAATGAGCGTGAAATGCGCTAGAGGACAGAAGAGCTGGATTGGCGCACACAAAGCTGCGTCGCACGTCCACAGCAAACTGGACATAAAAACACATAGCTTATATAGATTGCTCCAGGAAGACTTATCCCACTGGACACCTCGATCTGCGGATGCGTTGGAACAGAGACCTATCTCGTCGGACCTTCAACGGACAAAGAATGGACAAAGGCGTGCCAAGCAACACATACATGCTCACCTAATGTTTCAGTTGTGGGGACACAATACAAAATCTTATCTAGGTGTTGTAGGACACCCAATTTACTGCACAAATTCTCACCGGCCGTCTCTGCTTCCTGTTGGAGGTGTAATTTGGCTACGGGGACACTTTTTTCATGTGTGGTGGGATTGACCCTAAACTCACGTCATACTGGCAATCAGTTTTTAGTCTCTCAAAGATAATAACGGGGACATGGAACCACAGATCTGGCTCCTCTCTCCCCCTTTTACATCCCTCTCTAGATACAAGAGATCCTTCCCCAAACATTTAAACAAGGCCGCTAAGTTACTTATCCTGCCCACCTCATAGGCAAACCGAGGGGGTTTCTAGTGCCTGTATATTATGCCCATGTATATTATAGGGATAGGAAGAGTTGGAGAGCAGCCAAGCACTGTGTAATATTATAGCCACGCCCCCATGCATGCTGGTCACGCCCACTGGTGGCGTGGTGTGGAAACCCCCCTCTACAAATCCTGCGTTTGCCCCTGCACCTCACCTCCTACCATTAAAGAACTGTTTGGCCACATAGACTTCTGGCTGTCTAAGGATGAAATAAGCGTAACGGTGGTAGACAAATTCCATGAATTTACCACCATTTGGGGTCAATGAGTTCAAAAATACACCCACCTAAAAAAACCTAACATTACTCCCTGGAAATGTATTAATCTTAGACTCTCGACCATGCTCCAAACTACCAGACTAACTCCACCTTCCTATCCTATCTTCGCTGGTCATGTCCTCTTCCCACTGGGATTTTATTTTCCCCTTTTGTCTATTTACTTTGTAGCATTTGTGTGGAAAAATGCTAAATAAAGAATACATTAAATAAACAACAGCAACACATAGCTGTTAAAAGACGGAGGTTAACTGAGACCCACCACTAAATTCCTTCTCCAGGAACTGTAAAAACTCCTTCCGTCCCCGCTGGTCATTCAGCAGCTCCATAAAATTAAAGGTCCATCGCTCCACTCTGACTTTCGTGGGAAAAGGAACCCTAGTAACGTCAGGATTAAAAAAGGAGGCAAGAGGTAATGCATTGTAAAATATCATCATAATGTAAACCAATTTGTAGAAGTGGATTGTTTTCTTTATATTAATTGTTGTTAATTATTTATTATTGTTTTAAATATTTTTCCTTCAAACATCTTGAAAATGCTTTTTATTCTCTATTTGATTATAAAACCCTTTTGTCTCACCCTAGAAAAGTATTTCAAAATATCCCTTGGCTGAATAGATCTGACCAGGATCTCACGGACTATTAATTATTAAAGTTGGCAAGAATGGATTACAAGACGTAGAGAAGGGGGCTTTGCCTGTTTGGTAAGGGTCACTTATCTCCCTGCTAAAGCACTTGGAATTTACAGATACTTAGGAGGTACCAGTAATTAGGAGTTGTCTTTCAATGGGATGCCTTTTTTGTAGCTCCCAGGCACACAATGTATAGGAAAGCGGATTTTGGCAAACATAATAAAAAGATTCAACAACATAAAAGTGCCACGTGTAATAATGAGAGTCCTGATTTTTCCTCACTCTCATACCATGTGAAGGTATTTAGAACACATAATACTCAGTAGCGGAAAGGGGGGCATCACACCCTCTAATCACGCCTACTATCTCACGTAGCCCACAACAAAATACATGAATGACACATGAACTTTCGATAAAACACAGACAAAACATATTACATCCCATAATATGTGTCATTTCAGATCTTGAAATCCAAATAACCTGTCTACGTAGGAGAGGTGTCCAGATCCCCAAAAAATGTTAAACTGTCATTATTATTGTGACCTGGGCAAAGAGGGTAGCAAGCTTATATTCCGAAACAGTGCTCAAAGTGGAAAGTGTTGCTATGGAAATTTAGAAGTGGCAGTATGGAAATTGTAAGTGGATGGTATGTGATAGTTTTACAATGAAGGCAGCAGGAGAAGTGACGGTATGGCACCCTATATCCACTTCCACCACTGTTCCAAAACATTATTCATTATATTAAGCTTGTGATGACTAAATCTATATTTATAAAGTTATAAACATGTGAATGCATAAAACACAACAATGGTCTTACAGTTTATAAAACCAGCATTTACAATCCGGTAAAAAAAAAACTGTTAGCATTGATGACACTGGTTACGGTTATTGCATCTACAGAGAAAAACCTCATGGGTTTGTCAGTTTGCTACTAATCGGCCAGAGATGATAGGCACATACTTTTCAATACCATATTGACTATGGTTATGCCTCTTCCAAATGTAGCTATAGAGGGAATCTTTGCTTTGTTGCCAATGAAGGGATTGGCTTGACCTCTTGGACTTACTTGGACCTTCTTTGGATTGTGGTCATGGGACCACTTGTGGCTCAGCTCCGGTTTAGGTTCTAGGGGCTCCTTCTTAATGCGATCACATGATCACCTAGTACCTTTCTGATTGGAGGCTTGCCACTATTGTGCTGGGATAGGCATTCCCTGTCCATTGTAGGTGCAATGTAACTGGATATAGGAGTTTGATCATTTCCTCTGTTCTAACTCTCTTGTCTTTCGACCCTGTTCTGAACTCTTCCTGCCCTGACTTTTTGGACCTCTGAACTTGTGCTGCCTGCCCTGACCTCTGCTTGGATTTTTACCTACTAAAAATTGTTTCCTGCTCTGACCTACTGCTTGGATTCTGACCTTTGACGTTTTGCAGCCAGCCCTGACCTTTACCTGTGTTCTGGACCAGTCTATTCGGTACCCTGCCCTGTCTGGCTTATCTCTTTTCTGCTGTGGCCTCTTCCCTGTACATGTCCCGGAACTTGCATCTCGCTCCTAGAATTCCTGTACCTATATTGTTGGCTGTACTGTACAGTAAATTATTTCCAGTGCATCAATACTACATTTATAAAAAAAAAAAAACTGGCCTACAGCTGCCCCCATTGCTGTTCCAAGATCCTGGATATACCAATTTCCATGACATTAGAGATAGCTACTCCTAGAGCAACCTGCACTGTCCAGTTTTGGTTGTCATGGCTACGTTTGTTTTTTAATTGCTCTGGCCTCTTCCATGAATGTGTCTCAGTATTAATACGGAGAACCAATTGTTTGTTTGCAGAGACTCGTCAGTAAATACAGATTACTAAAATTTCCAACAATGAAATAGGAATTAAGTGGTTTCACAAAAACCACAAGATAGAAACACGAGGTGTTACACAAAAAAATATGAAATGTGTCTCTGAAGGTGATGTTTTAAAATACAGTAATATCTATTGTACAATTTTGTATTATTAATATTACAACCCTTCTACACAAGTACCCCCTTGAATTTGTGTAACCTCGATGTAAAATCATTGATGCTCTATTATTTTATATGTATTATGTATCTTCTGAATATGTAATAGTTCATTTATGCACTTATTAATGTGCTATACTTACATTAGAGCGTTCATTGACCAGTGCATGACATCGTCTGTGATCCATGGGTTACTGGGCAGGCAGCCAGACATAATGGGGTCATGAGGCAGATACTGTTCACTGAATTTAAGGAACCTACAAGATAAATGCAAAACGATGAGCATAGTGGGTCTGATTCATAAAGGCACGGATCTGTCGATTTTGAGCATACTGTACGTAAAATCACTCTGCACATAGGCAAACCGAGGGGGGGCTTTACTAGTGCATGGAAACCCCCCTCCCAGCCTGGGGTACTGTATGCTTGAGGTAGCTGGACGCTGTCCCGGCACCAGCCACTTTGCAGATTGTGTGCAGATCGTTTCTGTCTGCACTGTTCACAGCCATCTCTCCCCAACAAGTATTGAAAGCAGCAAGAACAGGTAGGAGAGAGCAGGACAGTCTGTCAACTGTTCTGACACACTCAATCAGGACTTTGTCCTTACTGTAGGGACAGTTGGGAGGTATGTCTCACTTCACACGGCTCTGCTCGAAATGGGAGAGCTGTGTGCCCCTAAAAGTAGTGCACGCAGCATTGCCCATGTATATGATGGGGATAGGAAGAGTTGGAGAGCAGCCAAGCAATGTCTAAAATTATAGCCACGCCCTGAAGCATGCTGGCCACACCCACTGGCGGTGTGGCATGGAAACCCCTCTCTACAAATCCTGCGTTTGCGCCTGTGTAAAGCGAATGATTCCAGAAATTGTTGTAATTAAACACATTTTTCTTTTTTCCAACAGTGTTTTTCGGAAATATTTTGGGGAGAATAGCACCTTATTCTTGGACCCGTGCTGGTTTTACGCTGTCAGAACTCAGTGATTCACATTGTATCTGCCGCAGACGTGTCCCAATTACGTAAGGTGTTCTTAATAACAATTACTGTCCCTGTCTGAAGCTTAGATTAAATGAATAAGGGAGGAGTGTGCCCATGGGGTTTCAAAGAGACTTAGACAAACTATACGAGCTTGGTTCTACTCCAGGCATTGAAATCAAGAGCAGGCATGTATTACAGTCGCTTCAAATATAGGACATCAGTTTGCAGACAAAGGTATGTGTAGCCAATCGGTATGTAATCTAAACTTAACTGGGTCTGTCTACCACTGACATGTGCCAGGTACATGTGCCAGTTAGTGACTGGTGATAGTATATATGTATTTTCCTCCTTCTTGCTAGACTCCCATGAAGATACGGCAGAAACTCTGTCCTTTAATCAGGTGTAGCGGTTTGTGTGACCAAAAATCTCACTTGCCTTAAATATCCATATATGTAACTATTCTATGAAGTTTAATCAAAAGATATTTTCACAAACCCTATTTTCATCGAACAATTTGTAACCACGCAGAACAATCTAACTATGATGAATGTAATATAGTGAGCATACGCTGAAAAGAGATTGCTTCATTAATTAATCTGTCCACACACACAGGGATACAAATGTACTACTGGTGTCATATTTTTAATCCTGAATGATCATATTTCTGATTTATCTTTTTGATTTAGATCTTTTATGCACCAGGAACCTAAGAGATAATTGTAATATGGTTGCATCACAAGAAACAATCATTGTGTGTGCAGGCAACGTTAGATACCAGGGGTCTGATTCTTGAAGGCACGTATCTGCCGATTTTGAGCGTATAGTCTGCAAAATCACTCATGTGCATGTCCAGTAGGGGAAGATACGTCCATGAACCCAGCCCTGTCCGCTGTAGGCTTAGTAGTTCTTATGCAAAGTGTTCTTATGCAAAGAACACTTTGCATTAGAACTACAAAGCCTACAGCTTACTAGGATTTCAGGGGCGTGGGAAGGGCCGTTATTCCTAGTGAATGTACAGTAAGGACATGCCTAACTCAGGCACGTTCAAATCCAACTCTGAGCATCTCGAAGTTACTTGTTTTTCTGCCGTATCTCTTGCTCCAGCAACAGGACTAGTCTAAGTCCTGATCAGTAGTGATGACGGCTGTGTATGCATGCTATAACATGTGTTTGCAAGCACATGCAACTGTTAAAATGTATTTTATGTTCAGCAGACATTTACAACATTCTAATAAATGTATTTCATGGGAGAATTTTTTTTACAAAAACACTTTTTTTTAACTGTTTTATCATTTATGCCTTTATTATTATTATTATTATTATTATTATTAACAGGTGACATTAATTCCATTTTTTGTTTATCCTGTTCGTTATTTTGTTAATTTATAATCCACATAGCTTTTGGACATAATGGGCCTGATTCATTAAGGAGAGCAAAGCAACAAAAGGAGTATATTAGATCCTAGACAAAACCATGTTACAATGCAAAGGGCACATTTTAAATGTACCTCCCCCCTCCAATGCAAAATGGTTTTGCCAAGGTGCAAAGTTACTCATTTTTTTTGTTTTATTTTCCTTAATGAATCAGTATGCAGTGTTTTGTGTAGAGGAGCACAGCAGACCTACACCCGAATACAACAGCGCACGTATCTTGAGATCCGTGCCTTGATGAATTTAGGAGTACGTAAAGCCTAACTATGTGCGTGTAATACTGAAGCCGGGTTTGTGTTCAGAATCCGTGACTTGATAAATCAGGACTCATGTCTGCAAATTGGGTGTAGCTGTAAAATAGACAGACAATCAGGAGCCGGCTGGGCAGGGGAACAGGGAGGTATCTGCCACCTGCATTTTGTTTCCTTTAAAATGTTCCTAATAGGCTGCTGAGTTGAGTCTTGACCCTCGGGCTAAAATTTGCCTGCCCTCCCCTGCAGACAATGCTTTGCTTGTTTAACACAATTTCTTGCTAAATAAAGAGGATGGTTCCCAAATAAATGCCATGCAGCTCACCCCTCCAGACAGATTGAGGATTTCACTCTTGTCCACGCCATTGCTTTTTTGAGATAGTCCAGCTAATGTAAAAATGACAAAAATATAGGCAAAGTGAGCAAAGTTCTACTTAGATTTTCATATATGTTTGCATGATTATATGTTAACACTTTTCTTCCAGAACACGCATGTCACATGTCCACATGCCTGAGGCACTCCACTCGGCGCTCACCTGACACACACGTGTCATCGCGTGCTTAGCCCCTGAGATGATGAGCATATTACCAGTACCCAAGCATGAGGTCTGAACACCTCTAAATTTTACACAGCTTAGCTATTTACCCTTGTTTGCCTGTGTCTGGATCCTCTATGTTGTCTGCCACTGACATAATTATGATTTTGTATATTAGCTGCCTGCCCAGACCTCAGTTCTGCAATTCTTTTGTCTGTCACCAATTACCTAGTGTGCTTAGATGGGGGAGGGGCAGTGACCTGTGGGCAGGGCCTGATTAAGGGTTCAGGAAGCCCTAGGCTAAGACGATCTTTGTAGCCCCTGGCCTTCCATGCCAGGCAGGCCCGGCGCTCCCATTAGGCAAGGTTAGGCACTCGCCTAGGGCGCCGGGCTCTGGAGGGCGCCACAGAATACTAAATGACTTTAAAACTGTGTGGCGACCACTGACCATACCTGTCACGGCCGCCGCACAGCATTCAGATGCACGGGGAGGGGGGAAGAGGCTATTTTGTCACCACCGCCGCCTCTCTGCTCCGTCTCCTCCCCTCCACTTACTAGTGTCAGTGAGTGGAGGGGAGGAGACGGAGCAAAGAGGCGGCGGTGGTGAGACAAGGTAAGGAGAGACGGGGTGAGGGGTGAGGAGGGAGGAGGGAGGAGGGAGGAGGGAGGAGGGCGGCAATTTTTGCAGGGGGGGGGGGGCGGCAATTTTTTAAAAATGCCTAGGGCGCCATGGATCCTAGCACCGGCCCTGATGCCAGGCTAATGCAGTAGGTTATAACAAACTGGTTTTAAAATCTTCCTTCACCCTCCCTCCCACCACGTGTATTTTGAAACTCTGCTCCACTCGACTTTTTAAAAGGGTCACGGCAATCTTTGTCACCCATTTCATTAAAATCAGAATTGTATAGCAGAACGGAGGTGTGAATGAGCGCTACTGAGGATAAAGATGTGAAGGGGGAGAGGGGCTTTCAGTCTGTTCCTGTTGCCATCTTTGTCTCTCCTATCTGCTTATCCTCAAGCACCCGCTCAGGGATGACTCATTATCTGCAGCCTTTGCCATAGGAATATGTCAAGATTAAAACCCTAATACATTTTCCTTTCATGTTTTCTTTTCACTTTGGAGAACAACGATTCTCTGTTTTAAAATTAATTTCAATTTATACCTCTCCCTGTCACAATTTTGCACCCCCAAAACTCTTGCGCCCCCAAGAGCCTTGCACCCTAGGCTACAGGCTAATCAGCCTATTGAATAATCAGGCATTGTGAAGTCCAAAACTCTCTTGTTGGGTCCCTGGTGAAGACCAAGCTTTCCCCTAGAATCCATGCCACATCAATTAGTAATGACACAGTGGGTCCACATCTTAGTACCATATACCAGACGAGGGGATATAAATAAAGTATTGCATTTAATTTGGTAAAATGTGTTATTTTATTAAATTATATTTGGTTAAATGGCAGCAATCACTCAAACGTCATTCACCAAAAATGTATATATCTATTCTGTTCAAACCTTTGCACATGGAATATGATCATTACCGTTAATCTTGTAATCATTAAAGTCAGTCAACACGCCCACAAGCTCAAATTATATTTTCATATATCTAAACTTCTCCCCTGTTTCTGTGGAACAGTAGCATCCTTTCTCCAAGCCTCCTCCAGGCTTCAACCATCCATTGTACCATCGTTGTTCATTGTAATCTCCGCCCATGACTCTCCCTGCTCTATGAACTCTATTATCCATTTATATTCCCACCATTCGCCCTCGCTCGTCCATCCTCACTGACCTGAGCCTGACCTCTGCAATCCAACTTTTCTTCCCATAACTTTTTTTATTCATCCACAATCCTTCGTCATCTTTTCCACCCCTTGTTATCGTCATAAATCTCCACCATTTCTCTCTTATAATCACAAGTTTGTATCCATTTATCATTCTCTATAACTATTCACATTTGTCTTCCAACCTACGTAATCTATATTTTCTATACTTTTTACTCTGTCCCCCACCTTCTCTTCCTTATGGTTTCTATCATCCAATCTTCTACAGCCTTACATTTGTCTTACATCTTTTCTCCTATATGAAGCTTGTCATTCATCCTATTTCCCCAATGACTTCTATCATCTATTATTTATCTTCCGTAAGATATTCCAGCCAGCCTCTCCCTACCATGACCTCTGTTATCCTTCTTTTCTCATGCATTACCCTTGAAATCTATCTCATCTCTTTAATTTCCAATTCTGTAATCCATCCTTTATTCCTAACTTCTGTCATCCAACTGTCCTCTAAACCTCTGTCCTCATGTCCACCATTGTTCAAATTTCTGTGATTCATCCTCTAAATCTGTCATCCACTACTCTAATCCTCTGTCATCCTTTCTTCTCCAAACCTATGCAAACCTCTGTCACCCATAATCTTGTCCTCTAAACCTCTGTCCTCTATCCTCCTGTTCTCCAAACATCTATCCTCCTGTCTTACAATCTTCTATCATCTATACTCCTGTTTTACAATCTTCTTTCATCTATCCTCCTGTCTTACAATCTTCTATCATCTATCTTCCTATCTTACAATCTTCTATCATCTATCCTCCTGTCTTACAATCTTCTATCATCTATCCTCCTGTCTTACAATCTTCTATCATCTATACTCCTGTTTTATAATCTTCTATCATCGATCTTCCTGTCTTACAATGTTCTACCATCTATACTCCTGTCTTACAATCTTCTATCATCTATACTCCTGTCCACAAAACCTCTGTCCTCTATCCTCCTGTCTTCCAAACCTCTATCATCTCTACTCCTGTCCTCCAATCCTCTATCATCTACAGTATACTCCTGTCCTCCAAGTCTCTGTTCTCCACCCTCCGGTTCCAATCCTCTATGATCTATTCTACTGTCCTCCTGACCTCTGTCATCTCTACTCCTGTCCTTCAAACATCTATCCTCCTGTCTTCCAATCCTCTACAGTATTCTCCTGTCCTTCAAGTCTCTGTCCTCCATCCTCCGGTCTTCCAATCCTCTATCATCTATACTCCTGTCCTCCTGACCTCTGTCATCTCTACTCCTGTCCTCCAAACTTGCCATCCTTTGTTTTGTAAATCTTTGTCATTCATCCTCTCTCCTACAGCCTCAATAATGCCTTATGCCTATTTGAAACCGTGGTTTCTAAGCCCTGTAATTCATCTTCTGTCCACTAAACGTTTGCTATACTTTATTCCTATTTAAAACCTCTGTCATTCCCCCACCCCTCTAAGCTCTGTCAACCATCTTGTTCTACAAACTTGTCATAAACTATCCTCATATTTTTACTACACACAACAAACAAAAGTAAAAAAACAACAGCTTTACATGAACTTTTAACAAGTGTCAAATAATCAGATCATACTTACTTCCCTTTTGTAATAATCAGCATTCTTTCCCTACAAAATATAATTGTAAATGTCACAGTTTCTACAAAGCCACATCGTCAAAAACTTGCAGTACTAACACTCAAACAAGGCATTATTGTCCTTGACTGCTAAATGTACAATGTTTATGTAATACTTCTGTTGCAATGAAACACAATTCACTTTGCTTGTTACGGATATCACACACATGGGCAATGTCTCTTATTAAATGAGACAAGACAATTCTACATTTATATAATATATCATAGTCATTTTGTTACCATATACATTATACTTAAATATTCTAGGTAGACATCTGGGGCCTGATACATGAAGGAACATAAATGCCGTATTTTGCATAAAATCGCTCTGCGTAAACCCAGACCTGGACTATATGTCAGAGAAAGCAGCAGCATCCAATTAGTCTTTGAGAGCAGAGGACCCTTAGGACAGCCTACAACTACATGGGTGGAACAGGTAGCGGGCTGGGCGTATGCACGTAGTCAATGTACATTAAGGGCCTGCCCAGCTCGAGCGCACTCAGCAGCATCTGATTCAAGATTTAGAGATAAGGTACGTGTTTTTCTGTCGTATCACTTACACCAGCTACAGGTCAGGTGTAAGTGCCGATTATTAGTATATGTATGCTAGAACATATGTTTGGAATCAGGAGCAACTGTAAAATGCATTTTAATAACATGATAATAAATGTATTGGAATGAAAAAAGAAAGAAAAAAAAACTTTTTTTTTACACTTTTTATACATTAATGACTGTATTATTAACGGGTGACAATCATTGAATACTTTTATTTGTTTTGTTTCTGTGATCTGCTGGGACTTTAAATTCCACATACGTATAGGATGTATTCTGCAGTGTATTGTCTGTTAGAGTAGAGCGGACCTAGATCCGTGTTCAACAAGAAATGTAAGTTCAGCTCCGCTCCTTGCTGAATACGGATGTGTGTATGCCCCGATGTACGTACGCCTTAAAAAAAACACAATTTACGTTCGTTCTGCGTGTCTTAATGAATCAGGCTCCTGATGTATTTACAGCGGTAACAATGTTTAATCTGCACCTCTAAAACGCAACCGGAGCGTTTTTTTTCTCATTTTTAGACCCACAATTTTTTGGCACTTTAAAGAGTTTCAGCCTTAGGCTCTCTGACATTGCTACTTTATATGTTGTACAACTTGACAATAAAATACAAATGAAAGGAAATACAATGTAAAATAGATGGACTTACAAGTTGCGTTCGACCTGAGTAACAGTTTCCTCTTTCTGGCCCACAGTCCATCACATTTAAACACCCGGCCTGAAAGAGATGTGGATATTTTTATTATCATTTTGAATGCATTTTGCAGAACAGAAGAACAATTTCTTCACTTTTCCATCCCTCCTGTATCTAATCCAACTTCACCTATTTTATTAAGCTTTAAATACTTCTCCAAGAAACCTCTTTTCAGTCCATATGATAGACAAACCGATGAGGGGGGGTTTCCTAGTGTCTGGAAACCCCCTCCCAGCATGGGGCACTGTATACTTGAGGTGGCTTGCCTCGTGTATATGATGGGGATTGGAATTGCCTGTGTATATGATGGGGATAGGAAGAGTTGGAGAGCAGCCAAGCACTGTCTAAAATTATAGCAACGCCCCCATGCATGCTGGTCACACCCACTGGCGGTGTAGCGTGGAAATCCCTCTCTACAAATCCTGCCTTTGCCCCTGCATATAATCCTGTCTTTGTGTTACTTCCTCATTCTGTGCTGTCTCTCTGGTAATGGACAACCCCCAATGCCATCCGAAGTTTCTCAAACTCCAAGCCTATTATGTGCATTCACACCTCATTATCACTATTGAATTAACAGTTGGATGCAATATTAAAACAGACAGCTCTGTTTCAGGGGAAGCCACCTTTGAAAATGTCATTTACATAGTAGCCCTTTAAGCCAATGCGGTGCCCACTGAGTATGATATAGGCCACAGCGGAGATATAATCCTGCCTCTGGCCTGCCATGTATATTATATTTCTCAGAACTGACTTCTCCTGGAAAGGAGCTGTCCACTAACTTATTTTCATTAAGAGAGCAGGGGCAAAGGCAGGATTTGTAGAGGGGGGTTTCCACACCACGCCTCCAGTGGGCGTGACCACCATGCATGGGGGTGTGGCTATACTATTAGACAGTGTTGGCTGCTCTCCAACTCTTCCTATCCCCATAATATACATGGGCAATGCTGTTTGTACTACTGTTAGCTGCACACAGCTCTCCCTTTTCAAGCAGAGCTGTGTGAAACGGGAGCAGGGTCCAGTCACCTCAGTTATACAGTGCCCCAGGCTTGGAGGGGGGTTTCCAGGCACTAGGAAACCACCCCTCGGTTCGCCTATGGAGAGTACCCTAAAACTCTACCTAACTCTTATTTTTATTGTAAGGTTGTTGAAAACTCAACTATTTTTTAAGCACTTTAAGCCCTAACACACAGTTGGTGCCTAGTAAATTAAAATGTTGTATCCCTATAAATATTGGATCAGCATAGAAGATATTTACCTCCACTGTGAGCAAAAAATACTATAATTATTATAATGCAATAACTCCGCCTTATTTATACATCATGAATATATAAAAACAAGACAAAAACAGGTGTGGCTTTAGCCGTAGATGGCATTAAAGCCATATCTAACACACACAAGAATATTGTAATTTAGCAAATAGGTAGAGGTGAAAATATTGTACTGAGTGAAGTTACCATTAGACTGCATGTATGTGGAATACTGCATGTATTTATAAAGGAATCTAAAAGATCATTCAGTTCTTTCAGTCCTCTAGCGATCCGTGACATATTTACCAACTGTAAGTCTTACGGGTCAGTTTCAATTGTAATTAAAATAAACTTGAGCAACTGGTCTATATTCTCTATGTAAACCAGGCCTGTCCAACCTGCGGCCCTCCAGGTGTTGTGAAACTACAAGTCCCAGCATGCCCTTCCAGCTATCAACTGGTTGTCTACTGGCAAAGCATGCTGGGGCTTGTAGTTTCACAACACCTGGAGGGCCGCAGGTTGGACAGGCCTGATGTAAACTGAACAGCAATAAAATGGAAGACTGTATCTCACAGGAATAGTCATTTATTTATTTATTAACAGATATGTATATAGCACTTTACAGGGAATATTTAATTATTTACATCAGCTCTGTCCCAATGGAGCTTACAATCTATATTTCCTAATGCGCGCACACACACACACACACAAACACACACGCACATACACAAACACACACGCACACACCGGAATCAAACCTAGGACCCCAGTGCTGTGAGGCAGTAATTCTAACCACTGTGGTTTTAAATAGGGAATATTTTTACCTTCATCGGCCATTTAACTCTAATAAATGATTATACTGTTCTTCTATAGTTGAGTAATAATATTGAATTAATAATTAATGCTCTCTTTGTGATGGTTACTGTACACTATCAAAGAGCTCTGCAGAAGAAAATGTGATATTCTTAACCTTTAAAAATGAAAATCTTTAATCACACAGCCACATGACAAAGTTTTCTATCCTTCCTGTGAAAAGTATCTTGCTAAATTAAATTATGGTTGAACGGGTGCCAAAGAAAAGAGACTAAATTTAGTGTAAGAAATAGAACTCTAGCAGCATGCTGGAACACGACGGAAACCAAATTATACACATCTAATTACATACCGCTCACTAAAACCTTGTGCTTTAATAAATATAATTGCGTCAGATAGGAGCTTTGAAGGATGTAAATGAGCTTAAGGATGGAACAGGACATCAAAGTCGACTGAAGGTCCCATGAAAGCGCCAGGATTGATTTTTAAATGACCCCTGTGTGTAGCGTTTGGTATTTCTGGTTTCCCCTAGATGAGAAATGCAAACAGTGCGGCCTGTAAAACTCAGCCCTTAGATTAAAGAGAGCGTTGGAGAAGGAATCTGTGATAGCTTCCTGAGTGGGATAGATGTGGTATAGGGTGTTGTAATGACTCAGGAGCTGCAGCTTTGTTCCATTTGAAATAAATGACAAGATTATAGCAGTAACAAATAAATAGATTTCTCTGCAGTTTTTGGACCCTGATATAATGTCCCCCCTTCTTTTAAAAAAAATAAGGATGTCATAGGCCACTGAGGACCATATAAAATGATAAGTCACAGTCCTAGGTTCATCATTCCTTATAATACAGAAGTATCAATTTGAAACAGAGCAAGTTGGTTGTAAGACACTGAACTGTACCGAACATTCCATCGCGGAACACTGACACAATGAGTCATGTGACGCAAGTGATATCGCTGCTCACCAGGTATCAAGCTATAATTTACAGGGGTGACATCACCACTCTCCAAGTATAAGCTATGACATCGCTACACAGGAAATATAAGAATATAACACCTATAGGGCGCTATGTATGCTGATCAATATAGACAGCTGCTGTGCATTGTGAATGTCTCTCTTTATTGCACCCTCCATGGTAAATACAATTAGGAACACACATACAGAGAGTTTCCGGAATTTATACGTCCCTAGCAATTAACAGGTCCTATCTACTATATAAATGCTAGAGATGGTCACTGACCCCCGTGTTTTGGTTTTGGATTCGGTTTTGGATCTGGATTACCGTCGTGTTTTGGTTTTGGTTTTGGTTTTGCAAAACCGCCATTGCGTGTTTTGGTTTTGGTTTTGGTTTTGTTTGGTTTTGTTTTGCTATTTTTTGGGAAAATCCATGTTTTTGGGCCTAAATTAACCCAATTTAGTGCTCCAACTGTTTTAGAGACAAGTAACCTAATTGTTGAGGTAATAAATCTTCCAAAAAAACAGTTTAATTCTTCGTTGGTAGGCCTATTCTACACACAAAACAGATTGTCTTCCTCTCCATCTATGCATATTGGCAATGCAGCCATCGTCTTGAATGTATATTACACCCTACACTTATAGTTAAATATGTAAAGAAATGGAAAAAGCCAGTTTGGTTTCTGTCTCTCAAGGCCCCCCTCCACTTGTATAAAATACCAAAAAATTCAGCCATTATAGACTGTACAATATTAATTGACATGGAGAAAGCCAGTTTGGTTTCTGTCTCTCTAGGCCCCCCTCCACTTGTATAAAATACTAAAAAATTCAGCCATTATAGACTGTACAATATTAATTGACATGGAGAAAGACAGTTTGGTTTCTGTCTCTCTAGGCCCCCCTCCACTTGTATAAAATACTAAAAAATTCAGCCATTATAGACTGTACAATATTAATTGACATGGAGAAAGCCAGTTTGGTTTCTGTCTCTCAAGGCCCCCCTCCACTTGTATAAAATACTAAAAAATTCAGCCATTATAGACTGTACAATATTAATTGACATGGAGAAAGACAGTTTGGGGTCACTCTGTCTCTCTAGGCCCCCCTCCACTTGTATAAAATACCAAAAAATTCAGCCATTATAGACTGTACAATATTAATTGACATGGAGAAAGCCAGTTTGGTTTCTGTCTCTCTAGGCCCCCCTCCACTTGTATAAAATACTAAAAAATTCAGCCATTATAGACTGTACAATATTAATTGACATGGAGAAAGACAGTTTGGTTTCTGTCTCTCTAGGCCCCCCTCCACTTGTATAAAATACTAAAAAATTCAGCCATTATAGACTGTACAATATTATGAAAAATGGACAAAGCCAGTTTAGGGTCACTCTGTCTATGACACCCTACCCTTAAGGATAAATTGCCCTAACAGCAGCCTTTCAAGATGGTATGTGATATGGAAATGCCACAAGTCCCTTTCCTCTTTGGGGGTAGATTGCACCCTACACTTACATAGAAAGTTTTAAAAAGATGTTATCGGCATCATCTTCAGCTTCATCCTCACCCTCATCAGTGTGTACGTCATCATCACAGACTATCAATTCATCGCCGCTTGAATCCGCCATTAGAGAACAGTCAGTGCTTGGATGTCTTGGATGGTGAAGGCCTTCCTCGTGGAAGATGTAGTTCATTTTTATAAACATCATTTTCTCCACATTTTTGGGAAGTAACCTTCTACGGCGATCACTGACTAAGTTCCCTGCTGTGCTGAACACTCGTTCAGAGTACACACTGGAGGGTGGGCAGCTTAGGTATTGCAAAGCAAGTTTGTACATGGGTTTCCAAATGGCCTGCTTTTCTTCCCAGTAAGGAAAGGGACTGTCTGACATTTCCATATCAACTACCTCTTGAAAGTAATCCTCCACCATCCTTTGCATGTTTATACTCATATTGGATGGACTTATGGGCAAAGTGACACTTTTTTTTGAAAAATCCTTCAAACCAGCCCAGATGTTAAATTGTTCTCGTCTGCCCCCTGTGTCTTCCCTGCTTCTTTTTTGGAAATTTAATTTTTTACGAGCAACAGCTTGAGAAAGTGAAGGAGGACACGTCGTCAAGCCGAGGCCCAGTTCAGCGGCCAACTTGCTGAGCAATAGCTCCTTGCAAAAGTTCACATCTCGCTCATTTACAAGTAAAGACTCAATGTAGGTTTTAAACCTTGGATCAAGCACAGTGGCCAAAACGTACTGATCCGAGTTCAAGATCTTAATAACTCGAGGATCATTGTGAAGCGAATTAAGTACTTGATCGACAAGGCCAACATACTTTGCTGAATTGCTTGCTTTCAGCTCCTCCTTCATTTTCTCAAGCTGCTTTTCCAATAGTCTAATTAAAGGAATGACTTGGCTCAAACTAGCAGAGTCTGCACTGACCTCACATGTCACAACTTCAAATGGTTTCAGCACCTTGCACAGCACTGAAAGGATTCCCCACTGTGCAAGAGTGAAATACATCCCCCCTCCTTTCCCAATGTCATGACTTGTGCAATATGCTTGGATGGCTTTGCGCTGTTCCTCCATCCTCTGAAGCATGTACAGGGTGGAATTCCACCGAGTTACCACCTCTTGCTTAAGTTGGTGGCAGGGCAAGTTAAACTGCTCTTGGAGCTGCTGTAATCTCCTACATGCTGTGGCTGAATGCCTGAAATGGCCTGAAATTTTACGGGCCACCGAAAGCATCTCCTGCACCTCACGGTTATTTCGTAGGAAGCTCTGCACCACCAAGTTGATGGTGTGAGCAAAACAGGGAATATGTTGGAAATCACCCAGCTGTAATGCTCGCACTATATTGTTGGCGTTATCTGAAATGACATACCCTGGGGAGAGTCCGAGTGGTATAAGCCATGCATCAATCACATCTCTCAGTTTGCGTAACAAATTGTCAGCCGTATGCCTGTTAGTGAAGCCGGTGATACAAAGAGTGGCCTGCCTGTGACAAATGTTACGTAGTGGTGTACATGCTGCTGCTGTTCCTGCTGGTGAAGGTGAATGACCAACCCAGTGGGCTGTCACAGTCATATAGTCTTTGGTTTGGCCACTTCCACTTGTCCACATATCTGTGGTTAAGTGAACAGTGGGCAGAATGGCATTTTTCAGCGCAATCTCTACATTTTTACACACTTTTTGGTATAGTTGTGGAATAGCTTTACGGGAGAAATGGTGTCGCGATGGAATTCTGTAACGCGGACACAAAACCTCAATTAACTGTGAAAAACCAGCTGCGTTTATTGTGGAGATTGGACGCAGATCTAACACTAACATTGCAGCCATGGCGTCTGTGATTCGCTTGGCGACTGGGTGACTGCTGTCATATTTGCTTCCCCTCGCAAATGATTGTTTCACAGTTAATTGCTGAAATGTAGGACTGCTCATTTTATTCACCTGCCTCTGGGATGACGATTCACCCCCAGCAGCAGCAACAGCAGCAGCAGGACTAACGCTTTCTTCAGAGGAATCAATAATAGTGCCGGAGTCATCCAGCCTTAAGTGGGATGCCGGGCTAACTCCGAGCGCTACTGAGGATATTGATGAGGATGGTGTGGTGGGTGTATTTTGTAGCCGTCGGTATGTCGGTGAGCGGAGGGTCTTAGCTGATGAGGGAGTGCTTGTATTCTTTTGGGAAGAACTTTCAGCTTTTCCCAACACTTTGCCATGAACTCTCGTTAAATGGCGTAACATAGACGAGGTTCCAAGATGGTTAAGGTCCCTCCCTCGACTGACTGTGGCTTCACATACACTACAAATGGCTATACAATTGTTGTCTGGATTTGGGTAGAAATAATTCCACACATAAGAAGTGGATTTTTTTGTTTTATGCCCAGGCATGACAATGGCCTTTTTCTTGTCACGTGCCAGAACTGCTGCCACTGGTGCAGGACTTACACAAACAACCTCATCCTCATCAACATCCTCATTAGCGCCCTCGTCGCCTACACAAATCTCCCCCTCATCCTCTTCTAATTCCAAAGTGGCATCCTCAATTTGGGTATCACCGGCTACACTCGGGCTATTAAGGAACACATCAGCAGAATGCTCACGATTAGACATCCCACTGTTGGATGGACTCTCCACAGGGATTGTTGTCATTTGTGAATCAGAGCAAATATTCTCCTGTAATGCCTCACTGGTATCTTGCAGCTCAGCTTTGACGCGTAACAGTAGTTGTGCACCAATTGTAGCCTGGGTAACTTTTTGGGATCTGCCACTAATAGCCAAAGGTGAAGGCCTCATTCTCTCTTTGCCACTGCGTGTGTAGAATGGCATGCTTGCAATTTTTTTTTTATCGTCACTTAACTTTTGCTCAGTTACACTTCTTTTTCGCTTCAATACAGTAAATTTTTTTTTGGTTTTTGTTTTTTGCACTAATTTGAAAACACTCTGTTGTTTGACATCGCCTTGGCCAGATGACGTACTGGGAACACTAACATCAGGACTGGTGACAGAACCTGGTTGCTCATTTAGATCATATGTGGACTGCTTTGAATCCATTCTGAGCGCAAACCACTGAGGAGTGCTAAAAATTATTGAGTAGATACTGCTGACAGATATGACTTTTGACAGCCAGAAATATTAATGCACAATTAGGGAGGACACCCCAAAAACACTGAGGAGTGCTAAAAATTATTGAGTAGATACTGCTGACAGATATGACTTTTGACAGCCAGAAATATTAATGCACAATTAGGGAGGACACCCCAAAAACACTGAGGAGTGCTAAAAATTATTGAGTAGATACTGCTGACAGATATGACTTTTGACAGCCAGAAATATTAATGCACAATTAGGGAGGACACCCCAAAAACACTGAGGAGTGCTAAAAATTATTGAGTAGATACTGCTGACAGATATGACTTTTGACAGCCAGAAATATTAATGCACAATTAGGGAGGACACCCCAAAAACACTGAGGAGTGCTAAAAATTATTGAGTAGATACTGCTGACAGATATGACTTTTGACAGCCAGAAATATTAATGCACAATTAGGGAGGACACCCCAAAAACACTGAGGAGTGCTAAAAATTATTGAGTAGATACTGCTGACAGATATGACTTTTGACAGCCAGAAATATTAATGCACAATTAGGGAGGACACCCCAAAAACACTGAGGAGTGCTAAAAATTATTGAGTAGATACTGCTGACAGATATGACTTTTGACAGCCAGAAATATTAATGCACAATTAGGGAGGACACCCCAAAAACACTGAGGAGTGCTAAAAATTATTGAGTAGATACTGCTGACAGATATGACTTTTGACAGCCAGAAATATTAATGCACAATTAGGGAGGACACCCCAAAAACACTGAGGAGTGCTAAAAATTATTGAGTAGATACTGCTGACAGATATGACTTTTGACAGCCAGAAATATTAATGCACAATTAGGGAGGACACCCCAAAAACACTGAGGAGTGCTAAAAATTATTGAGTAGATACTGCTGACAGATATGACTTTTGACAGCCAGAAATATTAATGCACAATTAGGGAGGACACCCCAAAAACACTGAGGAGTGCTAAAAATTATTGAGTAGATACTGCTGACAGATATGACTTTTGACAGCCAGAAATATTAATGCACAATTAGGGAGGACACCCCAAAAACACTGAGGAGTGCTAAAAATTATTGAGTAGATACTGCTGACAGATATGACTTTTGACAGCCAGAAACTATTTAATGCACAATTAGGGAGGACACCCCAAAAACACTGAGGAGTGCTAAAAATTATTGAGTAGATACTGCTGACAGATATGACTTTTGACAGCCAGAAA